>NC_048302.1:9424146-9442838 GCF_013100865.1 Trachemys scripta elegans
CGGCGGCGCGGCTCGGCTCGGGGCCCCCTCCCTCCCCCGGCAGCGCGGCGTGGCTCGGGTCCTGGGGGCGGGGCTTGCAGCAAGCCCCGCCCCCAGGAATCGGGCCCCGCTCTTGCTAAAGCCGGCCCTGGCTGTATGGAGGATGGGGAAAGGCTAGAACATGCCTTGGGGCTGGAACGGGATTGTATCGGGGCCGCCAGCCCTTCCTGCTGCTCGTGTCGCCATGACTACACTTTTATTTTCCATAGATTCATAGACTTCAAGGCCAGAAGGGCCGACTGCAACCATCCCGGCTGACCTCCTGGAGAGCACAGACCAGAGAACTGCCCCAACCTAGTTCCTAGAGCTGATCTGTTAGAGACACATCAGACAAATGGCCAGTGATGGAGAATCCACCAGGACCCTTGGCAAGTTGTTCCCCTGGTTAATTCCCCTCACTGTTCAAAAATGTATCTTATTTCCAGTCTGAATTTATCTAGCTTCAATTCCCGGCCACTGGATCGTGGTATATCGTTCTCTGCTAGACTGCAGAGCCCCTATTGAGTGTGTGTTTGTAGCGTGCTCGCTCCATCAAAGCAGCGCAGAGATGTCTGCTCGAGTCGGGAATTACTCCCCCACCTTCAGCAGCGGGGAACCTTCGGCATGCTTGACCATGCTATTTTATGTTGCCTTGTATTCACGCCAGCCTATGAGTTCTTTGCAGAGGGACTCTGTCTCTGCCTGGCTCTGGGGACCTAACGGATAGTGCGGGGACCGACAGCCCAGATCGGGTTCCTATTGAAGTGACACGTGGGTAGCTGACCTTGAACCTTTGCTGTCCTTTGGCTTTTGAATGAAGACTAAAGCCAAGGCCAGATTGAAGTCAGAGGCACTTTCCTGTGACGCTAGATCAGGGGTAGGCAACCTATGGCACGCGTGCCAAAGGTGGCACGCGAGCTGATTGTCAGTGGCACTCACACTGCCTGGGTCCTGGCCACCGGTCCGGGGGGCTCTGCATTTTAATTTTATTTTAAATGAAGCTTCTTAAACATTTTAAAAACCTTATTTACTTTACATACAACAATAGTTTAGTTATATATTATAGACTTCTAGAAAGAGACCTTCTAAAAAATTACTGGCACGCAAAACCTTAAATTAGAGTGAATCAATGAAGACTCGGCACACCACTTCTGAAAGGTTGCCGACCCCCACGCTAGATTGTAACCAACAACATTTCATAGGCTTTGGGCTCGCAAGGCCGGATGAAAGTGAAGGGACAAGCCAGGGAGCAGGATCTCTGCCTGATTACAAGGAGGAAGCTGCTTCTTTCACTTCCTCAGGAAACAGGATGATCCAATAATGTTTCCTCAGCCTTCCTCGCCAGCAACAGTGTGGGCCTGGGCAGGGTTGGCTCCTGTTCCCAGCTAGCTATGTGAATGGCAGACTAACAATGGAGTTGTCTAGCAGCCAGGCTCTCCCCGGGGTGCTGATTACAGCTCTCCTGCTCTTCCCTTTCAAGCTGCCCAGCAAGGAGCTCACGCCAGTTTTGTCAGGGGTCCAACCAACGCTGCAGAGGGTGTTTTAGGGCAGCTTTACTGATGAGCAGGGCATGAAACCCTCTCCTCCCCCTTACCGAGGACTCAGGAATTATTGAGTCCCTTTTTTATGAAGACAGCAGAATTCTGAAATAAAATTAACTTTCAAGTGACCATCCATCTGTGTCGAGGAGAGGGGAACCTGAGGGGTCAGGTTGCAAATGCGTCCTTGTCAAGGCCTGAGCCGCACCACGAACATCCCCCGAAGTTCCCAGGTAACAGCCTATGAGGAGGGTGTCACTGTTGCTTGTGCAGATGAAGCAGTGTTTGTTCTGAAGATGTTTATTTGCTTCCTTCTGCATTCCCGTTCAGAGGCACCAGCAGGGTCCGTTTCTCCTGTCACCCTCCCTGGTGGAGTGCTGTGAACAATTCTCACCAGCAGAGAAAAGGAGGCAAAGCAACATGGCATGTCTTCATTTCAAGTGACAAGTGAAAAGTGTTTTCCCTCGGGATCTGGAAATGGCAAATGGTATCAAATGTTGCCAACTGAGTGATGACAGGCAGGGGTTCGGAGCACAGTCTGGGCCAACTCAACACACCCTAGTTCACAGACATGTTCTGCCACACGTGTCTCTTATGGTGCTGGCCAAGGCGCTCTGAGTCTCTGCTCCGAATCCCACATACACTTGTCTAACCGGGAGTGAGGCCATTCAGGTCAGTGGCATAAAACTGGATTGGTCGGTGACCAATCCACCGATGCCCTGGGCCGAGTGCAGCCACTTACACCAATGTAAAGTGGGGTGAAATGCTACATTTCCACGCCTATCTGGCACTGGAATAAATGCACAAAGTCCAAGGCAGTGGTGACATGGACCTTCTGGATCTGAGTTCCCTCACCTTTACAACAGGGACAGCGATATGGACCTGCTAGATGAGGTTGTGGTGAGACTAAGGCCTGGTCTATACTACCCGCCTGAATCGGCGGGTAGAAATCGACCTCTCGGGGATCGATTTATCGCGTCCCGTCGGGACGCGACAATCGATCCCCGAATCGGCGCTCTAACTCCACCAGCGGAGGTGGTAGTAAGCGCCGCCGACAAAAAGCGGCAGAAGTCGATTTTGCCGCCGTCCTCACAACGGGGTAAGTCGGCTGTAATACGTCGAATTCAGCTACGCTATTCACGTAGCTGAATTTGCGTATCTTAAATCGACTCCCCGCTGTAGTGTAGATGTACCCTAAGGCTCTGACCCTGTTGGTTTTGCTCCCAGGAGGAAGCCGAGCCCGCTCTGGCTCTAAACTCCTGAAAGTTTGTGCAATGCTCTGAGCTCCCGTGGTTGTGGGGGGGGGGGGGGGGGGGGGGAGGCTTTTGATTCAGAATAAATATTTGTGTCCAACGCTGCTAGTTTTTCACAGCCCAGTTCTCCAGTTTCCTCATTCTTGCTCAGAATTAAACATAAAGAAGAAAGGAAAATCATTCGGAACAAATTATGCACGGCCCTGTCCTCACTTGTTCGCTCCTGAGCGTAGCAGGAGGCGAAGGGGCCGTAGCTACGCGGGTTGCTTAGTACTCCCGGGCAAGTGAAAGGGGAAAGGCAAGGACTTGCTCAGCCCTTTAAAACCAGCACCCATGCGCCTGTCTCCAGTGAGGCTGCATACCACATCAAAGAGCGGGGATCCACAAAGACGTAGAACCACATTCTTAGGGAAACGGCATCGCCAAGAGGGAGAGCTGCAAGAGGTTCGCGAATGACTAACAAAGGAGCTGGGAATCCAGCAGCCCGGGCCACTCAAACAACTTCGAATGCATGAGCATGCGGGACAAATAGGTGGCCGTGCTTGGCCGCTCCTTCACACACCGCTACTGGCAGGGACGCTTCTGCGCCGCGCAGGCTTCGCACTTCCTTGCTTCCAAATGCGGCGAAATAGCGCGCATCCTCCCCTCTCGCTCATCCTCAGCCTGCATCACTTGCTCTTGGGGCTTGGCTCTGCACCCAGGCGGTGACCCCATGGGGCCTTTCACCCAGGGAAGTACTCCGCCAGGGGACACTGTGAAAACGCCACTGTGGGGATGTAGCTAGTTTTCACAGTCACCCATCACTCGGGTAGCTGAGCTATTTCGTCTGTGCCAGTGACTCCAACTAACAAGTAAAATGATGGGTTTTTTACCACCAGCACAACATGGGATCTGAGAGTTAAGCTGGGTTCTTCCCTTCTCACACGTCTCCACCAGCAGTAATGACTGTGCAGGCCCATCTGCGACTTGCCGTGTAGCCAGCAGGCCTTCCAGGGAGTGGTGCAGGTACAATCAGTAGCATAATCTGGAGTCACTGCAGAACTGTTGCTACTGGTGAGGATGCCCGAGAAGGAGCTTGATGGATGCTGCAGCCCCTGCTGCTTCTGCGCCTGCTCCTGCCAACTTTAAAGATTTGGTCGTACGCTAGTTCCTAACACTCCTATGTCCACCTGCTCACAGGCTTGCTTGGCACGACAGCCGGTCTGTCTGGGACGGGGGGACTGCCACAGCACAGACTTGCTGCAGATACAGATGTTACGGGGCCGCAAGGCGCTCGGCAGGCAGAGGAGTGCAATCCAACCGCACTCCAAAAGCTTAGTAAGCGGCGTGGGGTAGCTCCTGAAAGCTCTCCCAGGCTCGTTTGGAGTACGCAACTGCTCAGCACGTCTGTGTGATTAGCTCGGACGTCTCAAACGGCACCATTCTCCCATTCACAACTGAGAAAAAAAGCTATGTCGCTTGGGGTGAACACATCTCTACCTGCTTAGCCTGGGCTACTATTAACTGCATTTCCCCAGCTTTTCCTTCCGTCCCTCCATCTCTAGAGGCATGTTTTCCTGTGACCCTGGGGTTCGCCTTTCTCAGCCATGCTCAGGAAGGGGGTAGGGCCCAGGAATCACTCCCATCCTGATTTCTTTGGAAAGCTGCCAGCAGGCTCCAAGTGGCACGTCTCACGATGCAGCTCTCCTCGTGAGAAAGCAGGACCTGGAAACTCGCCAAGCTGGGCAGAGTCTGAGAAGCGCTAGTAGCGTTGAGTCGCTCCCTCTGGGACGCGGGAGTGCCACACACGCTTTCTGCGGGGAGCTCCCCTCCTGGGCTTGCGACAAGCAGGGTTGGCAGGAGGAAATGGGAACAGCCATGCAGAGCATCGAGTGTGCTGTTCACAGAACAGATCTGAAACCCTTCCGCATGCAGGGTATTACACTCAGCAAGGATCAAACGCGTCTTCAAGCAAGGGCACCCTGCTAAGATGCAAAATCTCTGTATTGCCCTGCCTGAGAGAGCAGGGAAGAGGCAGAGTGCGGGCTGATGTGAAGGAAATCCTAGCCGCAGACACATGGGAGCTTTGAATCCACAGGCAGCCTCAGTGGAATGGGAGTGGCTCCTGGGCTCTGAAGACAGACCTGGGCCCTCTGTCTCAGAAAAGGCCACGCTGACCAGGAGGTGATCCGAGAGTCTCTCCAATACGTATCTTGAAGAACAAGTCGCATTCTCTTACCCTATCTCACGGAGGGTCATTAGGCCCTGCACTGGGGTTCCCAGTCCCCTAACAGGGAAAGGGGCTTTTCCAGGAAGACAGTAAAAGTTCATTTCCTGGCTGGTGGCTTCTCACTTCCCGGAATTCCCAGGGTTCAGCAGCACTCAACTGGGGCATTTCCCTGGAGAGGTTGGGTTCTCATGCCCTTAAAGCATCCTAACCTTGGGTAACGTAACACACCTCCAATCCCACCAAGCTTCAGCATCCAACCCGTCGCCATACAACCTCGGGAGATTCAGGTGGGGAGGAGGGATGGGGGGAGCTCACTCACCGTAATTCCGGCGATGGAAATGGAGCAAGCACATGTCCCATGGTGGCAGCTGTTCAGGGATGCTGCACATAGGCAACCCCAGGAAACGCCTGCAGAGCTGACGGGATAGCAGGGTCAAAAGAGGCAGGAGGTGTGCAGTGCATGGAGGGGGAAAACTGGCTGGCAGGGGGCCACAGAGCACGTTTGGGTCCCCCAGGGATTCCCCTATCTCCTCCAGCCCCGCCTCTTCCCTGGCACCACTATCCGGCCCATCTCCCTAGTACCATAACCTTCCACTCATTCCCTGCCCCCAGTCATGTATGAGCAATTCCTTTTATCGCCGCTGGCAGCCCCCAGATTTTAATGCCTCTACTTTGCCGTTCATTCCTCCCAGGGGCCTGACACAGTCCAAGTTGATTGTCTTTCTGGGCATACAGGAAGGCCTTCTACCCACATGGGCCTCGCCTGAGGAGGTAGGGAGGGTTCCACTGGGCTGGGGAATTCGGCTAGTTTATTTCCTGCATCCATGATGGTTACATTGACCGTTACTGTGAAACCTGCCTTGGCGTAACCCTGTCTGTACTCTTAGAGGATGGCCGGATGCATCACGTAAACCGAGGAAACGCATTTCCTAAACGTGCCCCACAGCACCCAGGGCCCCCTGCTATTGCCCCAGGAATGATCCTCTTGTTAGAACACTCCCATCAGCCTCTGGGTAGTGAGGGCACAGCTGTTCATTAGCACCATAGCAGGTAAGTGCCAGGGCCACGGACCAGGAGCCCACTGTGCTCGGTGCTGCACAAACACGGAATAAAAAGATGGCCCCTCCTACACTCAGTTTACAATCTGGGTATTAGACAAGAGACAACAGCTGGCTACTGCCAGACAGCTGGGGGAGTACAATGGTCAGCATGACAAGCAGTGGTCTAAACCTGGGCACCCGTGACATTATTTTCCCGTGGGAATTTCCTACATAAATGAGCCTTCAATGAGAAGCTAAAATTTGCCTCAAGAATGTCATCGATTCAAACAGGACGGAGGTCTTCGCTCTCCCCCCATCTCTTTGCACTTCTCTAGCAGCCTCCATTCCCAGCCGTGCCTAGAACTGACCCAGGTTTCCTGCCTCTTAAAGAGCCCCTCGCCGACTGCTAAAAACAAAGCAGGAAAACTGGAAGAGGCCATGGCCTGTGGCCAAGCGAGAGCCAATCCCCGCATCGCTGGCTCGGAACGGACCCGCAGAACATGGCGACATTCCAGAGAGTTTCCTCTGCTCCAGCCGGGGAAGAGGGGCCCGGAGCTTAGACGCTGGCTGTTGTCTCGCCATACGGCAGCACTCCGGTTCAGAGGCTAGTTTCTCACACAGCCCACCCCGGAGAATACCTTTCAGAAGTGTCTCCGCTTCAGTTTGGCAGAGAGCGATTGGTAAGGTTTGCAGCAGGCGCGTGAGAGAGCCGCGCTTCTTTGAACCGAGCCCCCCCCCCATCCCTCCCCCACGCCTCCAGTGGCTCCTTTGAAGGCGAGTTGTTTTTAACACTGCAGGCAGACTTCAAAGGGAAGATTGGGGATTGAGTGAGGCGGGGAAGCAGTAACCTTTGGGACCACCTCTCCCAGAACACAGCCACCCAGGGAAGAGCAGTCACTGGGAGCCCCACTCCTGGCTGCGGGCGGGGCGGGAGAGGGACTGAAGGAGAACAGGCGTGTGAATGGTTTATCTCCTGGTTCCCACCCTTTCCCAGGCTCTGTCACAGGGGGAGCTGGCCCTTTGATGGGGGCTTAGCCCTCCTCCCCGGGGGGAGGGAGGGAAGACCATGGGATGGGGAACATGGGACTAACTGGGCCCGCATGAGGTCAGTCAGGGGAGAGATTCTAGGGAACACAGACCTGGGGGTGAGCAGCTATTGACGAGTGAGATGAACAGGTAGGGGCAGGCCAGCGAGATGGCCTAGGCTGAGAAACTCTCCAAAGCACCTAGGGACAGAGCCCTGCGAGGAGGAAAGCGGCAGCCGGGGCAGGACAGAGGTGTGAGCCACCTAGGAAGGCTGGGGGAAGATGTGCTGTGAGCTGTGCCAATGCAGCAGACTCCCAGAAAGGGGAAAGTTAGTGACAGGACGCCAGCAGAATAAGGGCTGATTGACTGGGGAAAGGGGAAACTGAGGCAGCAGCCCAGCCCAGCACCAGAGTGGATAGGTTCTGCTCCAGGATCCTCCTGGCACCCCTTGGCATGGGCCAGGCTCTGTGCTGGGGTGCGGGGTGGGGGGAGGCCAGGGTGATGGACTTGTGCTGCCTTCCCTCACCAGCCCTGCAGAAACTGACAGCAATTGATAACACAGCGTCACTCCTGTGGAGCCTGGGTTCTGGGTCACGGCTCACAGCCAGGGGAGGCCCTGAGGTCCAGCAGCTATGGGGCAAGTCCCAGGGCTCTCCCTGCAGGGGGCAGAAATCCCACCTCCTGACAGGAGGATACAGGGGTCCTCCCAATGGCCATTGCATTTAGTGTGAGCGGTACAGCCTGCCAGGTTAGCCCTGAAACAGGCTGGGGGGGTGAGTGGCCCACAGACAATAGCGGGACCCAGCCCTCTGTGATCCTGAGACAGCTCATCTCACTAATGAACATCCCATCTCTGCCCCACACATCGTGCATGAGCCCAGCCTGCCTTCCAGTGCAAAACAAAAAGGGAGCCCTGCTCCCGGGAGATGCTGCTAGCCAGACCTGCTGGTCACCCGGTGGGGTGAGAAGTTATTCACACTGAGGAGAATACCTGAGACCACAGCACCACGTGCTAGCAGCAGCTGTTCGGCACCTACAGATCTCAGAGGGGAAGAGCCCTGCGCCCAGCAGGAGCAAAGCAAAAGAAATCCAACACCCCCTTTGCATCCCTGTGTGGGGAGCCCCGCTAACAGCCCCTCCCTCGGAAAAAGACCATCTCTGCCTTTCAGCTGGCTCCCTTTGCTCACCTGACTGCAGCCTGGCTGCTGGTGTGTGGCTCTAACATGCTCCAGAGTCAGGAAATACCATTTCCAAATGGCCTGAGAGATCTTCAAACAGCTTCAGAGGGCGGGGAGGAGTTTGGTAAGTGAGGCCAGCTGATCCCACAGGGCCACAAGAACTCAGCCAGCTTCTGATGCTTAGGCAGGGAACTGCAGCACACCCTGCTGTCTGTGTATTTATTCTCAAAGATAAAGCAGTACAGAGGAGTGTGGAACGAGGGCCGCCGAGAGCGGGTTCAGGCCCCGGTGAAGCGTTTTTTCAGGCCCCCCCATCATGAGACTGCACTGTCATACCGTCATACCGCAGAAGCGAATGTTCGTATAGAGTTGGAAATACTCGGAAAACAATCGACAAATAATGATACTACCGAGAAAGACAAAAACATATGCAACGTAGTCGGGCCCTGGGCCCCCTTCTGGACTGCCGGGCCCCGGTAATTTGTACCCCGCCCCCCATTAGTCCTGTGTGGAACATGGATATACTGCAAATACAGCCTGGCCAGAGTGATTGTTTCCTTCTCCCCACCGTTTCAGATGGCACCTGGCTTGGGACACAAAGCAATGCAACCAGCGAGGCGGGGGCTTGTCCTCACCACGCTCACGTTGCTTTTTGGGGCTTGTCTTCACCGCTGTGTTAGCTCAAGGGATGACTTGACTGTCTCCCCTCCAGCCACCCGCCCATCTCTAGCTCACGTTAGGCAGGGCTTTAAAGTCAAGTCGGATGCCCACGGTGGGGCAGGTGCTGCTGGAGTGAGGAATGCCGTGGGGATGCAGCCCAAGCACTGTGTTATTGTGCAATGTGGCCTCTCTCCCTGAGCTATGCTGACCGGAGAGGGGTTAATGAGCGTAGATCGATAACTCTGCAGTGACAGACCGTAAGGCCTACCCTGCTCCCCCTCCCTCTACAGAGCTATGAGTGCTCCAGGACCGGAGGGACTGTCTCTCACTAGGTGTACGTGCAGGGCCCTGATCCTGCTTGGAGCATTGGGAACTAGCCCCGTTCCACTAGTAACTGGCAGTAATAATTCCCTGGTGGAATTGTCCTTCCAGCGCCAGGCTAATCCTGGGGCTCTTCGTTCCTCCTTTCCCCAGCCCCGGACAGACCAGAGCGCTACGGAGCGACACGTGTCTTGCCTGCCCCTGGAGAAGGTTTCTCTGCTGTCTCAGCTGGCTGGCTGCTCAGCGCTTTAATCAGTTTTCCTTGTAAGGAAGCACAAGGGAAAGGGAGCCCCGGGCAGCCAGCGTCGGCTTTTCTTTGCCCCTCTCAAGTTCTAATTAAAACTTCAGGAATGTTTCTGAGAGAGAAGTGAAAACCCAAACGTCAGCTTGGTGAGTAACGTCTCTCATGGGGAAGGACACGTAGGCAAGTGCTGAACTGGGCAGACCAGTGGGGGTTGGCAGCAGTGTCATGTTCTCCTTCCTTACCCACATTGATCCCTAGCAGTCACGTGTTTCCGTCTGGGCAGTGCCAGCCCCTGCCTGGCTCTCAGGGCTGCGGGTCTCACACTCGGAGGGCCTAGTGGTACCTCCCTTAGGACTGTCAGCCGAGTGGTTAGAGCACTCACCCAGGATGGGGGAGATCCAGGGTCAATATCCCTGCAGGGGAGAAAGGTGGGAGACCCCTGTTCAAATCCTCTCTGGGAAGTGTGCTAACCACTAGGCCAGAGAGAGAGAGAATGACTTTGTAGCCCATGGTTAGAGCATTCACCTGGCAGGTGGGAGACCCAGTCCCTAGTTAGTCATTTAGCCAAAGTGGAACAGCTTCTTCAGGAGAGACTGAGGGAGCCTACGTCAGAAGGTCCCCTCACTCAGTGGCTGCAAAGCGGGTGATTTATTAGTGTCTCTTGGTGTTAATACAGGCTGGGGTGGAAGATACAGGACACCTTCCAGCGAGAGTCCCACTCACTTTCCTGCAGCACCTCTGCTCTCTAACAGCAGCCCCTTGGCCTGGATGAGGCCAGAATCTCAGCCCCTCAAGTCTGGCTTCACCACTCACTTGTTTAACCCTTTCTTCCCTCACAGAACATTTCACGTTGCAAACCCTAACAGCGGAGCTGGCAAGCGCCCGGCGGGAGGGCAAACCTTCCCAACGAATGCTGAGTGCTCTCAGGGCTGCACCAGTGCAAAGCCCCATCTATCTGGGAGGGCTTGGGGACAGGGCGGATTTAAGAACCTTGAACCTGGCTGTCACAGGAGACAGCCGAAAACATTAAAGCCCAAGGAATGCAGCCGAAGCCTGATAAGTGCAGGCTCTGGGACTGCCCCTGTCCTGCCTCTGAGCAGCAGCCCACAGACAGAAACTAGGGCCCTTTTGCTGTCTGCATTTCCACACCTGCCCTGGGAGGTTAAAACAAACAACCCTGAGTGAAATATTAACTGAAATCACAGCAGTAACCCCCAGGCCCTGCCTGTGCTAGCCTGGGGGAGAGCCTGCACCAGGGCCTTCTCCAGGACACGCTGCTGGAATTATTAGCATTAGCCCCAGCGTCACCAGGAAGCACACACCTGACTTTGTTTCCAGATGGTGCTGGTCAGAGACCCCAGCCCATTAGTGTCTGTGCTCCAGCCTGACCTGCCTTCCCCAGCGATTCCTTTGGCCCTAGGAGAGATCCCTGGAAGATCCAAGCAACCCTCCCTCCCCAGGATTCAAACACATGCTCTCACACCGGGAGAGAGCCCGCTTTCTTCACAAGGCTGGAGCCCTTCAGCAAGGAAACAGCCCCGAGGGAATCACTCGAGTCCACATTTATCCTCTGGCAACAGCTGTTGATCCAGCCACCCTGGACCAAAAAGCGGCTCCCAGACGAGCGGACAGCGCTGTGAACAGCACACCCGGTGGTGCCACACACGAACCACTCAGTGTTTTCCTCCCCTCCTCCAGAGCTGGGAGGAGAGCAGCCTGCTAGCCACAGGGCTGGGTCAGCCATGCTAACCAGAGCCTTCCCTCACTCAGAAGGGGCTCTGGGCGCTCTGCCCTCCCAGCCCCCAGCAGCTTCTCCCTCCCCCAGCATGGTCTGCTGACTCCTGCAGTACACTGGCACTCAGCTGTCCCAGAGCAAAGACGGAGTCATTTTGCACCCTTGACACTTCCCCTGCCCAGCCCAGGGCCAAATGCTGTGCACGAGCCAAGTCCTCTTAGTAAGCAAAAACCTGGAGCCCTTCCCCTGTGCCCCCTTCCCCTCCACAGGGCTTCCCAGAGTGGGGAAGAGATGTCTCATGTCTTCCAAGTGCACCTTGGCCTCCTCCACCCCCGCCATGCCCCACCCTGCACTACGCCAGGAGGGACAGCAGGGTGCCTTGCAGCCTTCACACAGATGGGGAAGGCCACTGCTAGAAGGGTGGCTTAGTGCCGTGTTTCTCAACCTTTCTGAGACCAGGGACCAGCTTGCTGACTTCCTAAGCTGTGTCAGGGAAAACTCAGCGACCGGCGCCAGTCCACGCACCAGGCATTGAGAAACACTGGATTTAGTGACCCAAGCATCAGTGCTGATGCACCTAGACAGCCCAAAACCACACGGCATGTCCCAAAACAGTGGCTGAAAAACGTGTCTATACTAGAGCTTCTGGGGTCGCTGCTGAACTGGTAGCAGGGGTGGGAAATTCTGGAGAAGGCTACTCACCTAACTTAGGTTCCTATATCCATAATTAGGCTTCGAAATAAAACTGTCCTGATTTTCAGCGGTGCCGAGCCCCTGCAACCCCCGCCCCCTGAAGTCAGTAGATTTGGGAGCTTAGCTGTAGGCCCCCAGGTTTAGAGTTTCGCTTAAATTCTTATTAGAAGCATTTGTCTGAACTCAAAGAAATCTCCCTGGCAGAAAGGCAGCAGCACTGAAATACTGGGATATAGTATATTAAGGAAGGGGGAAAAGAGGTCGGAAGAATTACCTCCCTAACGCTATGTAATTCAGCACACATCTCACTGTCAGAAGTTGAGCTCCGCTGAGTCAGCAGAGAACGTGATCTTTGACTTCACCGCAGCGCAGGTCATGCTGTTTAAACCCAGCCCTCTGTGATCTGGCGTTTAGTGACGCGCTCATCTAACACTGCACCAGGCCTAGGAGCTGCAGGGAATTTGACACACCCAGATTGTGCTCAGGATTTCTCTGGAGGAATCAAGCCCCAAACATAGTGAAAAACAAGAAGAGTTACCTGTTTACTCAGCCCCCATTGTTCTCAACACATACCGTCTACCTACCCTTATATGTGCTCGGAGGGAATCAAATGCAAACTGCGTCTTCAGTGGCAAATAGTGAGGCTTACTTAGCTAGCGGGCATGCTTTTCGTCCGGGGTGACACACCTAGCCATGCGTGCCCAGGAGGAAACGTCAGATTTTCCATGCTCTAACACTCATTTTTATAATTGCCTTCAAGTTAGTGGAGTTCCGCCCCTTACACCAGGGATAGATTTGCCCCACTCGGTGCATGGGTGTGACTGCGCAGTGATAGTCTGCTGAGCCCCTGTGCTGCCCAGCCTGGCTATCCCAGAGCGGCACCATTCAACCCATTGGTCTAGAGTAAGGAAATGCCCCTCCCATGCGTGTGGATTGGCAGGTATTCTGCTATAGTGGGGGAGGGAAAGCTCAGTGGTTTGAGCATTGGCCTGCTAAACCCAGGGTTGTGAGTTCAATCCATGAAGGTGGGGCCACTTAGGGATCTGGGGCAAAATCAGTACTTGGTCCAGCTAGTGAAGGCAGGGGGCTAGACTTGATGACCTTTCAAGGTCCCTTCCAGTTCTAGGAGATAGGACATCTCCATTAATTTATTTTATTTAATAGTCTCTCATGGTATCATTGTGGAAAGACAGGGTCCCGCCTTGCTGTCTGCTGAACTGGGGCTGTGGGTGGGAGCTGGAGGGGCCTTCCTCTCCACGTACAGCAGTGTGTAGGCTCTCTTGCAGGAGCGAGCGAAGAGATGCACTTGGCTAGCACACCAGCCTGCACACCTTGCCCAAGGAGGTGTGTTCTAGGGCGTAAGCGATGTCTCCCATACCCCATGCCAACTGGGAGGGTAGAATCATAGAATACCAGGGTTGGAAGGGACCTCAGGAGGTCAGCTAGTCCAACCCCCTGCTCAGAGCAGAACCAATCCCCAACTAAATCATCCCAGCCAGAGCTTTTTCAAGCCTGACCTTAAAAACCTCTAAGGAAGGAGATTCCACCACCTCCCTAGGTAACCCATTCCAGTGCTTCACCGCCCTCCTAGTGAAATAGTGTTTCCTAATATCCAACCTAAACCTCCCGCACTGCAACTTGAGACCATTACTCCTTGGTCTGTCATCTGGTACCATTGAGAACAGCCTAGATCCATCCTCTTTGGGACCCCCTTTCAGGTAGTTGAAAGCAGCTATCAAATCCTCCCCATTCTTCTCTTCTGCAGACTAAACAATCCCAGTTCCCTCAGCCTCTCCTCATAACTCATGTGCTCCAGCCCCCTAATCATTTTTGTTGCCCTCCGCTGGACTCTTTCTAATTTTTCCACATCCTTCTTGTAGTGTGGGGCCCAAAACTGGACACAGTACGTCCCTGTTCTGGGGAGCTGCTGCGTTTGCCCCTTACACACCTGGCCCTGCCTGGTGCTTTCTCTGCTCGTCCCCATGGGCCGGGGCAGGTAATAGTGCTGCACGCGCTCTGGAGGCTCAGGTGTTAGGTGAGTGTAAGACATGATCACAGACAGCATTTCTTTACACAACATTTACCCGCGTCCTGCAGGAACGATCCATGCAATGCAATGACTGGCAGACAGGCTGGCGCACGGGATACGGAGCCATTTATCTGGGAGGCCAAAGTCAACCCCCTTTCAGTAGTGAGCGAAAGGCATTGCCTAGGTTCATGGGCCTACATGCCATCAGTTTGGTAACCAAGCCACAAAACCATCCGCCACTTGGCCCCTTTGCTGGAAGTCCGAGCAGAAAGGCAAAGAACTGGACAGACCTGGAGAGGGGCCCTCTCTCTTGGAGGGCAAGATGTCTGGGCTGTCTCTGTTTTGTGACTAACTAGAGTGTTGAAGTCCCCAGGGCTGTCCCCCGACCCCTCTCCCACGCACAGCATTCATGGGAACACAAGCCTATGCACCACATGTCACTACGGCACCGAAACACACACACACACACACACACACACACACACACACACACACACACACAGGCTTTGTTAAGCTCGGAGTATGAGCGAGACGTGATGGTAGCTTTCTCCCTTCCAGAGGCCATCCGTCTCGGTTTTGTACTGTACGTCTTCTGCCTCCAGCAGCTAATAGTCAATAGGCCAAATACAGAACGGGGGTAAGCTGGTGCAACCCCGCTGACTTCCGTGGACTTGCAACTGCTTAAAACAGGTCTGAATTTGGCCCTGGATTTTGCAAAAGAAGAAGGCCAGAACCCCGAAAACAGAGGGCCTGGTGTCTTTGGAAAGGCTAGAAATCCTCTGGACTAGATTGGGCCCCCCTTACACCTCCTGAGGAGCACACTAATTGAGTGAGTGCACCCTGACACGTTCCAGGCTCGCAAGAGACGTGTGGGCAAGGAGAGGCCACATGCTCTGAGCATCAGCAGTGACATGCAGTAAATAACAGCAACTCTCTGGCCTGTTGGGTGTAACATGTGCAGAGCCTGATGCCCCGTTAGAATACTGGCTCGCAGTTGGCATGCCGTAGGCAGGAGTCGGAATAGGGTCCTTAAATACCTGTGTAGAATCATAGAATATCAGGGCTGGAAGGGACCGCAGGAGGTCATGTAGTCCAACCCCTTACTCAAAGCAGGACCAATCCCCAGACAGATTTTTACCCCAGTTCCCTAAATGGCCCCCTCAAGGATTGAACTCACAACCTTGGGTTTAGGGGGCCAATGCTCAAACCACTGAGCTACACCACTGGAAAGAGGTGGTGTTTGCCAATGAGCAGATTTAGAGACATAGGAAGTATCAAGTTTGCACGGTGACTGCTAGGGTGGATCCACGAGTGCATTAGATCACACGAGAGCTCACAGTGAATCGTGTCACATAAGCAGGAACAAGCCCCTCGGAGAGGCCGGGGATGCGCCAGATGTTGGGGAATTCAACTGTCAAGCACCGTGAGAACTCCTGCTGTGTGAGACACCGATACAGAGGTGGCCAGTCATAACATGCTCGCTGGCCTATTTGTCATCACCAGCATTGTGAGGAAAACCAGCATGCCAGAGAAACCTCACCGAGCTGTAACATGTAACAAGCGCCTGGGGCAGAGCCCTGAGGACAGCGCTAGAAACACCAGGAGGGATAAAGCAGCATGGCCCCTTGCTATCTCCCTGCCCTGGAGCGACAGATAAGATTTGAAGCCGGCAAGAACGGTTCAGACAAACCCAGTCCCACTCCACAGCTTATCGCTGCTCCATGATTTACTCCAGCCAAGCTTAAAAAAAAGGCAATAACTCATTGCACAGGTCTAAGCTGTTCGTTTTCGCAACCACGGCTGTCAACAGTTGGGTGTCGGTTTTGAAAAGTTCTGTTCTAGCTCAGCCACAGGTTAGTGGAATTGCTGGGTGAGGTTCTCTGCCCCGTGCTGGGCAGGAGATCCGAGAGGATGTTCTGGACAGTCCCTTAACACCTCTGACTCTCTGCTGCTGTGAAATAACTATTGAACTGTTCGGAATAAACTTAACGGCGAATCTGGCATCTTAGCCTCATACCACCAAACTGTGGAATTTTTTGTTGTGTAAAATGCTCCTATTGCAAAATCACCACCTTCCCGTGTAATCACTAAAACAAACACTCCATTCACTAACGCACCCGACCTGCAAAGGACTCCCATCCCAAAGGGGGGAGGATAAAGCCTTCCAAACGGTGCCAACATTCACATGCAATCATGCTTTCCAAAAAGAAAAGAAGTTTGCCTCTATGGAGAAAACTGTGGGATGCCAAGGAAATCTTGTCTCTATATGAGACGTCTCCCCACAGCCATGAGGCAAAACCTGGCACCAGATTTGGAAAGAGATGTTCTGTCACGGGTATTAATTATTATTTATGTTACTGTAGGGTCTAGGAGCCTCAGGTTTGGACCAGGATCCCATTGTCCTAGGCATTGTAGAACAAAAAGATGGACGCTCCTTGGGGCAGGAACCAGTTTCAATATGAGAGAAGAGACAATGGATGGATACAGGCAGCCAGAGTAGTACAAGAAAATGCAACAATACCAGTATGGACAGAGGTCTCAGCCCACTAGCAACCTAACTGTTCATTACACTCTGATGTGGTCTCACCCCAGAACAGCAGCCCAAAATCACAGAAAACCCAAAGCAGGTAAGTTCAAGAAACAGGGTAGATGAGGTAACATCTTTTATTGGACCAACTTCTGTTGGTGAGGGAGACAAGCTTTTGCACCACACAGAGCTCTCCTTCAGGTCTGGGAAAAGTACTCTCAGAGTCACAGCTCAATACAAGGGGGAACAGATTATTTAGCATAAGTAGTTAGCACATATTTTAAGGCAAAGTTAACACCCCTCCAGTCCTCGGAGGAGGGGTGGGGGGAGGAAGGAAGTGGGGGAGGGAGGATTGTTAGTGGGCTACAGATTGTTGTAATAAGCCATAAATCCAGTGTTTCTATTCAGTCCATGATTTTTAGTGTCTAGCAAAGTTATGAGCCCGGGAGCTTAAATTCATCTTTTGAAAGTGTTGTGCAGGTTTCCTTTGAGGATGAGGCCTGATAGGTCAGATAGGTTGTCAATCAAATTATGTACTAACCCTGAATGGGGCAGGTCAGCAACCGTCTGACCAAAACATGGTAACGGTCCAAATGGCTGATACGGAGCAGCGGGCCCTGAGTGACAGGCAGTGACAGCCCTAACACACCCACCCACCGCCTTGAACAGGAACCAACACACTGAGTTCAGGGAGCAGGAGCTAGGAACCAAAACAGGAGCAGGAAAGCAACGAACCCACCAGTCACCACACTGGTGTCAAGGGTTTTGTAGGCATCGTGGCAGAGGAGGGTTTAGAGGTGGATAATGAGGTCGCTCTTGAGATGTTTGCGGGCGCTAGTCCCAGGAGCGAGGGACAGGACAAAGAGGCTTGTTTGAAAATGTAACAAGTGGGTGCTGGAGGTATCCCGGGCTGGTTGAAAGCAGGAGCCAGCCCCTTAGTAGCAAACGAGAGAGAAATAGGGTGGGGATTGGCTGTGAGGGGCCTTGCAAGTGAAGGCAAGTAGCTTATGTTCAACACAATAGAGAAGGGGGAGCCAGTGGAGGGAGGCAAAGAGAGGGGCGACGTGGTCAAAGAGCCGGCCTAGGAACCGGCTCTTTGCAGCAGCGTTCTGAATGGACGTGAGTGGGGCAAGCTTGCGTTTGTCAAGGCCAGAGAGAAGAATGCAGCAGTAAACAAGATACAAGGCCACGTCGTAGAGCTGTTATGCAGAACGAATTGGCAAGATTTAAATGTAGGCAGGTCTGAGTCACAGATGATGCCCCGGTTACAGGCCTGAGTGACAGGCAGGACAGCAGTGGTGTCCATGCTGATGAGAAAGGGGGGTGTGGGGTGTGTGACAATGAAGAGCTCTCGTTTTGCCATGTTGAGCGTGACATCCGCAAGGAGATGGCGAGACATCCACAAGGAGATGTCAGACAGACAGGCCTGCCAAGATTTTTGAAGCTACACAACAAATAGAACAATCTCCACGTTACACTGAATTCTAATGTTGCTCCTGGCAGACATCTGAGCCCCGATTTAGTAAGGTACTTAAACATATGCCCAATTTGAAGCACATTAATAGACTCACTGAAGCAGGGGTCAGCACCGCCATGTTACGCAACGGACAACTGACAAAATTACCAGACTTAGTGACGGACATTGGCAGGGGGCGGGAGGGGGCTCCGGGCTGAAGCAGGGGATTGGGGTGTGGGAGGGGGTGAGGACTCTGGGCTGGGGGTGCGGGTTCTGGGGTGGGGCCGGGGGGTTTGGGGTTTGGGAGGGTGCTCCCGGCTTGGAGCAAGGGGTTCGGAGGGTGGGAGGAGGATCAGGGCTGGGGCAGTGGGGTGACGATTTATTCCTACCCTTTGTTTCCTATCTTTTAACCAGTTAACAATCCATGAGAGAATCTTCCCTCTTATCCCATGACAGCTTACTTTGCTTAAGAGCCTTTGGTGAGGGATCTTGTCAAAGGCTTTCTGAAAATCTAAGTACACTATATCCACTGGATCCCCCTTTTCCTCATGCTTGTTGAGGAAAGAATTCTAGTAGATTGGTGAGGCATGATTTCCCTTTACAAAAACCATCTTGACTCTTCCCCACCAAATTATGTCCATCTATGTGTCTGACAATTTTGTTCTTTACTATACTGTAATTTCAACCAGTTTGCCTGGTACTAAAGTCAGGCTTACCAGCCTGGAATTGCCAGGGTCACCTCTGGAGTCCTTTTTAAAAACTGGC
>NC_048302.1:9452329-9517546 GCF_013100865.1 Trachemys scripta elegans
TGAAATTCTAGCAGACCACTGCTATTTGAACCCCCCTAGGATCACAAGTTCTAGATTTGCAGGCTGGCGCTCTGCTCCAACCCCACGTGCGACTCAAAGCTAACACTCTTTGGGAGAGGTCGCTGCACTTTGCGTCCCATCCCGCACCTGTTTTCTGGGACCCATCATCAAATGAAACATGCTTCTGATGCTCTGCAGGATTCCATTCGGAGTCAATGTGCTGAATGGTTGTGAGAGCTTTCTGCTCCAACCAACTGGACTCCAGCCAAACCTATTGTTTAAGCTTCAGGCTGATATGCAAAAACATTGACAGTTACCTCAGAATTAGGCCGTGCACTTTGCTTTCTCACATTGTTCTTTGAAAGGCTAATTTAAAAATCAGACAACGGGCAAAGCTCCTAGAGCTGCGGATCTAGGAATTATTTGGGGGGTAAGTTCTCTGGCCACACACCAGAGCTAGAGATGATCACAATGTTCCCTTCTGGCCTAGGAATCTGTGACTCTACTGCCCCCTGCAGGTTTAGAGGAGAAAGTAACCCTCAACCAAACAGAAACTTGCGGGGTTTCCTAGCCCCCCTCCATGGTTTTTTTTTTTCTGTCAAGTCAGCACGTGACTCGGCCACAAGTAGTAACCATGGGGTTAGGGTTGCCAACTTTCTACTTGCACAAAACCGAACACCCCTGCCCCTTCTCTGAGGCCCCGCCCACTCCATACACACACCCCGTCGCTCACTCACTCACTTTCAGTGGGCTGGCTCTGGGGGTTGAGGTGCGGGAGGGGGCTCCGGGCTGAAGCAGTGGGTTGGGATGCGGGAGGGGGTGAGGGCTCCAGTTAGGGGTGCAGGCTCTGATGTGGGGCTCAGGATGAGGGATTTGGGGTGCAGGAGTGGGCTCCTGGCTGGGGCGGAGGGGTTTGGAGTGCAGGAGGGAGTTCTGGGCTGGGGTAGGGGTGCGGGGTGGTGTGAGGGCCTGGTCAAAAGCAGGACACTTAGCAACTCTAGCCTTGATACAGCAATGTGTTAAACACTAATACAGCACTGTGAGGCCTTCTTAAGTACGTAATCATGAATAATAAATAATATTCATGTTATCAAAATATCATTGTTCCCATTCTAGAGATTGTGGACAATTCCAATGTAGATCTTCACAACACCCTATGAGCTGAGGTGGTCTGACCTCCACTGAGGGACCGAGTCACAGACGTTAAAGCCAAATGTGTCAGAAGTGTCAGCTAATTCCGGGTACCCAATCGGAGAAGCCTAGCGCCTCATTTTTCCGACGACTTAGCACTTGCTGTGTTCACAGCTGATCTCCCATTGACCTCAGGTGCAGCTGGGAGTGCTCAGCATCTCAAATTGGACACCCCAAAGTATAATTTCCTACACTTTAAAGAATTCAGGAATTGAAAAAACAAAACAAATCCATCCTGTGGATCTTTATTGACCCCACGTGGGTCTAGCGATACCCACAGCACAGTCCTCTATCACTGGAGCTAACAGAGTTACTGGTAGCAGTAGTAGGCTGGTAACTTCTATGTGGACTTGCTACTGGGGGTGGGGAGGACACACACACTTTGCTAGAGGGCTTCCAAGAGATTTGCTGGCAGCAGAGGAATGTTGAGCCTCAGGGATTCCAGGTTCCTTTCCATGCTCTGGAGCTAAGTGGGCACAGATCCTTCTGTCCCTGGCCCCCGCACCCAGCCTCCCGCTCTTCCCTCTGCTCCTGTCACCCCTTTTGCCTCTCTCACCCCCATGGTGCAACCCCCCGACTGTCCCTAGTGTGATCCCACCCTCATCCCCCCAGACTTCTTCCCCCATCCCCAGCTCCTAAGCCCTCCCCACACCCTGCAACCTTTCATTAGCAGATGGTGGCTGGTCCCCCTCTTGGTCCTTTTCCTTGCACACTGAAGGGAAGGGAGAGCTAGAAGTCCATGAGCAGGCTGTGGGGAGGAGGGAACCTGTTTACAGAACTGAGACCCAGTAACCGGAGCTGTGCACAGTCCTGGCTTGTGCCACCTGCCAAACCCTAGCCAGCACTTAGGGGAAGTTGTATTCTGCACTGCTGGGAAGGACAGCTGTAATGCACCCAGAGTAGGGTGGCCAGGTGCCCAGTTTTTTACCAGAAAGGCCAGTCGAGAAGGGGACTGGACACCCAAAGTCCAGTCAGTACTGCTGACCGGACACCCAAATTCCAGTTAGTGTGTGCGGGGGAGGCACTGGATCATCACCTGCACCCCCCCTACTCAGCTGGGGCCACCTCCTACCTGCGTTGGGTGGCTGCAATTCCCAACCCCAGCTCTGCAAGTGAATCCCTCCCGACCCGGGTAGAAGGGAAAAACAGCAAGGGACCGGGGGGGAACGGGGAGAGGAGTGAACAGGGGACGGGTGCGGGGAAGGTTCCGGCACTCCTATTGGAGTGTCCGGTTTTTAAATATTACAAAGTTGGCAACCCTAACCAAGAGAGGAGAAGGCAGCCCCTGTTTTCTCTTCCCTAGTTACTGTCTGTTACAGTTAGGCGTCCCTCCTACCTGGCCCAGGAGATGTATCATGCGTAGCTCAGGCTGTGTGGCTGAGGAGAGACAGACAGAGCTTGAAGCAAGGGGTTCACTCCAGCTTGGCTGGGCTCTGGGCTCACCAGAATGGACTACACTTGAACCTTCGGTTTGCTGTGCTACCCAACGGACTTTCTATGCTGCGTTCCAGTGAACTAATAAAACCCAGCTGTCTGGCCAACACTGCCAATGCTTGGTGAGATGCATTCATCCCTGAAGAGCGTACAAGTTAACCTCAGCTGGACTCGCTAAACAGAGCTCATGGTGTGAAGCAGGAGTGCTGGCGGCTCAGAGATGTAGTCTAAGGAGGTGGTGAAGCCATGTGGCTTACCCTGGAAGAAGAGTGAGACCCCTCGGGGATCAGGCACAGTGAAAGGTTTCCTAGAGACTGTTCCAAAATTGGGGGCCTAGCACTGGTGCTGTGGATCCGTGACAGGCACGAGAAGGTATGATTTCTGATCCTTTAATCATTCTCGTGGCTCTTCTCTGACCCCTCTCCAATTTATCAACTTCCTTCTTGAATTGTTGGCCCCAGAACTGGCCCCAGGATTTTAGCAGTGGTCGCACCAGTGCCAAATACAGAGATAAAATAACCTCTCTGCTCCTACTCGAGATTCCCCCCGTTTATGCATCCCAGGATTGGATTAGCTCTTTTGGCCACAGCGTCACCTTGGGAGCTCATGTTTATCAGATTATCCACATCCCCAAGTCTTTTTCAGAGTCACTGCTCCACAGGATAGAGTCCCCCCCATTTTTGTTCCTAGATGTACATATTTGCATTAAGCTGTATTAACATGCATATTGTTTGTTTGCACCCAGTTTACCAAGAGATCCAGATTGCTCTGAATCAATGACCTGACCAGCGTTGCCAGCTCTGCTTAGAATAAGAATGATTTCCAGGTCCACAGCCCCAGACAAGTGCACTAGGCCATCTCTCAGGCTCGAGTGCCAATGGAAGTTCCCAAACCGCAGGATTCGAAGGTCCCATTTAGGTGCCAGCGTTTGTCACTTCCACAATCTTCTGCTGAGGGCAACCCAAGGAGCCGAATTCCTCCCACTTCCCAGCCGATCCTCGGGCAGTGGGCAGCTTCCTCCAGACGGCATGTCCGCTCCAGGGATTCTGTTGCTGGACGTGGCGCTCTGCATTTTGTTTATAGCCAGGACTCTTCCTCTAGACACTGCGTCCTAAAGCTGGATGCTCCGCTGAATAACTGACAAAGCCATATGTCCCTTATTAGCAAAGGGACACCAGTGTTCCTGGCAGCTCTGCTTGCATCTGTAGTGAGAAGGGCTTTCGGGAAGTGGCTAGCAGCCAGCACATATCTGATAGCAGGCAGATATGTCCTTCCAACCAGGCCTTTGTTAGAAAGGTCACAAAGAATGCACAAGGCAGCCTCCATCTCTCCGCCCTCCCCCACACCTCAATACATCGCTATTATGCCTCCGTCAAAGGCCTCCACCCACTGGAAGACATGCTGTCTAGCTGTGCTCACTCAACACACACAGCCCCCCGGGTCAGCCGGACACAAACAGGAATTCCCAGCCGCACAGGCCTGCTAAACAATCCCCACGGCCCTGGGCCACAGGGAAAACAGGAAGCGTCTGGCGCAAAATGCTGCCGAAGGACAGACCCAACGGGACTCACGCCAGGGGAGGGAACAGCTGCTCTGAGGGGACAGGCCACAGGAACTCATTTCACCCTTTGCTCACACCAGCCTCTCAGGGCATTGGATGAGATCCGCAGGGCATAGTAGGTTTCTAGCTCAGCAGGAGAAACTAATTACCCAAGCAGTGACAGTTCATCCGGACTGGCTCTGGATAGGGACACGTGGATAGGCCCTCTGCGTCACGGGATGACACCCAGCTGGGGCTCTTGTATCACGGGACTGCACCCGACTGGGCCTCCCGCCTCACGTAAGTCAGCACGGTCCATCTCAAAAACGGAGTGGCCAAATGAGAACTCAACATCAGCTGGCTTGGGACGAAACTTGCTCATTCCATAGACCTCGGAATGACCCAAGTGCACACATTCCTGCAGAGCCCCCCTCCAGAAAACGAAACCCGAGGTTAGCACGTGAAACATTCTCAGCAAGCGGGTTACATCAAAGGGGGTGCGGACGGGTCTGCACGGTGATGCACAGCACTGTCGCTTTGCTACTCCGCTGCTGAATACACCTGTGCAGCGTGAGCACAATCTCCTCGTGCAAAGAGGCCAGACTCTACTTAACACCGCCTGCCACTGCATTACAGGCTGCCTTACGCCCACCCACGTCAACAGCCTCTCAGATACTGCTCCTCGTGACACACGCCGGGAATCTGCTAGTAGAGTCGAGTGCACAAGGCAACGCGCAGATCCAAGACATCCACGGTGTAATGTAACAAGTCACAACAAGGTTTCCATGCCAATGTTACACCCCTAACATTGTCACCCAGACAGACAATGGCTTAGCTCTGGCAAAGAAGAGTAGAGAACCACTCTGTAGCCTGTGTACTCTGGTTCTCACCAGTCATGCTCCTGCTACCCAGTTCAGATCAGCCCTGGGCTATATGGGGTGGTCTTAACGGACTGCGCTGGAATTGGCTGGTCTAGAGACAGGATGATCAAGTGGGGCTACAGCATTGGCTCCACTTCCTGGCACTGCATCAGAGAGCCTCAAAATATGAAGCATCTCCTGTGAGGCCAGCTGCTGGAGTGGGAACGCTCCTCCAGTGACCCGGCGCAGTGCAACGATCGAGCAATGGCACGTGCACAGATGTGGTGGGAAGCGGCGTGAGGACACAAGCAGAAGAGAATCATGGGACCACACCCCAGCTGGGCCCCACCCCATAGCACAGGACTGCACTAGGGACCAGGAATGACATCTGGGAGGGCAGAGGCTGGAGGATGTTGCCCCTTTCCCAGCTGTCCCCAGTGGGACAGGGTGAAGGGGAAGGGACAAGCCTGCTCCTGGCTGTGGAGGTGCCAGGCAGAGGGGTGACAAGAACTGCTGTCTCCCTGTGATTGCTGCTCAGCCTGCAGTGGGTGGCTGTCCTGGGCTGGCAGTGGCTGGCACTGGTGACACCCTACACAGACACGGGGGTGGGGGGGTTAGGGGGCGGCTCCCTGCAGCTGCATTCAGCAGAAGTGAAGCTTTCATTGAAAAACCAGCATCTAGCTCTTGGGGCTGCAAAGCCCCTTCCAGCAGGGATGCCGGAACAGTGGGGGCCTGAGGGCCGTGGCCCTCCCACTTTTTACCAGCTGTAAGGGCGAGCGAGGGGTGGAGAAGAGTGAGCGGGAGGCAGGATTTTGGGGAAGAGGCGGCACGGGACTGGGGCCTCGGGGGAAGGGGCAGTGTAAGGGCAGAGGTTTGGGGAGAAAGGGCGGTGTGAGCGGTGGGGGCCACAGTTCAGGCACTGGTGCCCCCCCACACTCTTAGGAAGCTTCCGCCGCCCGTGCCAGAGGCACCAACTCCAGGGGTGCTTTGGGGTTCAAGCACCCCCAGAAAAAATAGGGGGTGCTTAGCACCCACCAGCCACAGCTGTTGGGCAGGCTGGGGTTGGCTGCCAATTAGCGGTTGGGTGGGTCCCCGATCAGCTCTTGGGCGGCTGGCAGGAGACGCTCAGGGGAGGGCTGAGAGGGGTGAGCTGCGGGCAGGCCTCACGGTGGTGGAGCACCCACTGGGAAACATAAAAGTCAGTGTCTGTGCACTCATTGGTCCATAACCGCCCTAGCCCAAGGGGAACTGTGTGCGGAGAATGGAAAAAATACCAGAACTTCTAACTACACTCAGAGAGCGTTTGACTCACCTTTTGGACACTAATTTGGCTACAAGCAGAGGTGCAACATGGGAGACACCAGATACAATGGCAGAAAGTTCCGAGCATGTGAAAAATCGGCAGATGCAGTAAAGCAAAGATAGTTTTCCAGCATTAACTGCAGCAGATGCTAGTGGGCAGCACCCACCATTATGTGCCAGTAAAGACAAGGCACTGAGAACCAGAAACAAGAACAAGTCATTTTTCCAAACCACTGATGCTTTTTTCCTATAGGGTGCAGATGAAGAACTAAAAATATTAGCACCCTAAGATGACCGCTCCATACTGTGCATGTAAAATTAACGCTGTGCGCATCTACTGCTGAAGACAGATTTACCTCCAAATCCCCCATTCCCAAAACACACTGTTCTGCTCCTATGCTGGGGTTCACTCTGCAACTAATTTTCAAAAAGAAGGTGCCTGCCCATAATAATCAGGGTTTATAGGGGAAAAGTTAATCAAACCTACCTATGTAGTTTTGTTTTTAACCAATTGTGTGTTAAATACAGCATAGGAATGGATTATTATACAAGATTTATATTTATGTAAAAGAAATACCTTGTGTTACTTGTTGAATCTTAGTAAGATTTGCATAATCACATGAAGTTGAATTAACTTATAAGAAATATCTTCTGAATGTAAATGAATTAGGGGCCAGATTCGGATCTCAGTTAAACCAGTATAAATCTGGAGTAACTCCACTGAAATTCAGAGTTACACCAGATTTATAAAAGTGTAATTGATCTCGGAACCTGGCTTAAGAATATTTCAGACACTTAAGTAAGTCCTATGATTTTTAATGAACTCCTACAAGCCATTTATCCTCTAAAGCAATGGTTCTCAACCTATTTCCTCCTGTAATCCAATATTCAGCCATATTTTCCCTGTTCTGATAAACAACCCAGAATCCTTTGTGCCACTTCTTGGAATACAGAGGTGAACGTTACTCGCCGCAGGTCAGATGTGCACACAGCGGCCTCGGGCTCCGTTCGCCACTCTTCTAGCTGCATGGGAAGGAAAAGGGAGTCATTTTTTTGCCTTTCTAGAGCTGTTAAATGACGAGTCAGGGGCAGTGGTACAATATTATGACTTGACATGATATGACGTGTCATAATATGCACTTCAGTTACTGACACGTCATGACGTACTAGAAACAACAGACAAGTAATGTAAAATGAAAAAAATCAAATAAATTTCAGAACAAAAAATTCAATCTGAAAAAAAAAAAACCCCACATTTAAACTCTCCTAAAACTATTTTTTTGAAATGCCCGTTTTGCAGGAAATTTCAAAAAGATTTCCATTTGCTCCAATTTGGACTGAAACCAAATCTAGAAAAGTCAAATTTCCCCCTGTAACAGACAGCCTGAGGGTGGAGCAGCTCCCCTGCTCTGCTCTAGGGCTCCCTCCACTGGCAGGGCTGGTGGGGGGGTCCCAGGATCGTGACCGTGGAAGGGTGAGCAGCTGTCTCCAGAGACCCTGCACAAGGCATGCTGCATTTCATGCGTGTGCAAGGCACACGGCGCACACACTCCTAGAGCAGGACTGATGCAGCAGGGTGCGATATCCCGGAGTGGAAGAGGGGATGAGCTGACCCAGCCTACACTCTACACTGCCTGGCTTACTGGACATTTGTCTGGTTTAATCAGCTGCCTCTGCTAGGCTAGATAGAACTTGCAGCCAGACTTTCAAGTCGGGCACCTTAATCAGTCACCACCCCAGTCTCATTTACCGGGACCCACACACCTACTGCTCCCAGTGGCTGCACTTGGATCTGCAAGTATTCAGCACTTCTGAAAAAGCAAGCGTGACTGTGACCCCAACAATGAGGGAGCCCAGCTCAGAGGCCCCTGGGAACCTGCTGGCCTTGTGGGGTGACGACCAGCCCCCAGAAGAGCTCTGCTCCCACTGAGGCACTAACACATAGGGCCAGATTCCGCAGAGCACCCAGCAGCTCCCCTTGTTCCCGTTTGCTCTCCACTGTCCCAGTGGGAGCTGCTCGGGCCCGACTCCCCGACCGCTTTTTAAATCTGGCCCGATCATGTTCTTGCATCTTCAGAGCCTGTCCTACTCCCATTGCAGCGAGTGGCAGAACTACCATTGATTTCAGTGGGAGCAGGCTAGGTTCTGTATCTGTACAGGCAGCTCCCCTGAGACCTGCGAGGTGGGGCTCCATGGGGATCGAGACAGTATGCAGCCTTTAACTAAATCCTTGATGTGAACCCAATCAATAGCGATCCCTGGGCCAGCCCCTTCCCCAAGCACCCCTTTCATGGCATCGGCTTGCTGTGCAGGCAACCTGCCTCAGTTTCCCCAACAAGGGGCTTCTTAAACCAATTCCACACTGTCCATTCACTACTCTGCTTCTTGGGGTCTGCCTGGAATCACTTCACAGTAAACTCCAAGTCCTACATTAAAGTCCAACAAAAAGCCACACAAAACAAACGTTTCTCTTCTCTTCCTACTCCCAACCTTCCTGCTTGGGGCCTTCCCTGTTTTGGCAGCCCCTACCTGGAGTCACCATCCCCACGCTCTCAGTCCTAGCAACCTCTGATCACTAAACATTTCCTACTTCACTGCAGCCTCGAGCTGCTCTTTACTGGGAAATCATCTGATCCATGCCCAGATCTGGCTGCTTTGTAATCAGGGGTAGCTGGCCCCTTACGGGCAGGGCCGGCTCCAGGCACCAGCTTACCAAGCGGGTGCTTGGGGTGGCCACTTTAGAGAGGGGCGGCACGTCCAGCTGTTCGGCGGCAATTTGGCGGACGGTCCCTCACTCCGCTCGGAGCGAAGCACCTGCCGCCGAATTGCCACCACAGATCGCGATCGCAGCTTTTTTTTGTTTGTTTGTTTGGCTGCTTGGGGCGGCCCAAACCCTGGAGCCGGCCCTGCTTACGGGGCAAGCTACCGAGTTATAGCAGGCAACTCCTGACTTCAGGCTGGAGCCTTAGGAGAGCACATGGCATGCAGCTGTTAACAGTGTTACAGAAGGAGTCACCAGATGGGGCTGTTACACAGGACAAGTTTTCGGTCTTCGCCCCTGAACCATGACAAAGAAATGCTGCTTTGTTGCTAGTTGGTGATGCAGTGTGGACAGCGCTATGTCGGTGGGAGAGCTTCTCCTTCTGACATAGCTATAGCCGCTCACGGGGCCGGAGTAGTGAAGCTGACGGGTGAGCTCTCTCCTGTTGGCTTTGAGTGGCTACACCGCGAGCTTACAGTGGCACTTGCGTCTCTCCATTTTCACTTAGGAGAGTCCTAAATTCCTGCCATGAGCTGGGCCCAAGTGTCTAGAATACACCCACCCCAACTCAGCACTTGAAGTGTACAAAGCACCTCACAGACCCCAGCGACCCCTCACTACAGCCCTGGTGTGCTGGTCCCCACTTTACAGATGTGGAGACTGGTAGTGAGTGCTCCAACCAAAGGCGGGGAAGAGAGAGCTGGTGGCCAAGGTTACAGAGCTACGGAGCTGGAGTACAGAGAAGTTGCTATAACCTGTGTCCCTGTCCCCCACAACTCACTACAACCCCACTGGGGTGAAGTGTCCCATAACCAAACTGCCCTTGTGCTCCTTCAGTACCCACACCGCTCCCACTAGCCAGCCTTCCCTCCTGTGATGCTGACAGACCAGGCCACGCCTGGGCCAGAGACCAATTCACTTGTGTGTGACATACCAAAGAAATGTTAAGTGTACTAGTAGGCATAGACTAATTCACTTCTGTGTTAATAGAAATAAAGGGGATGTTGATTGTATTGTTTTCACCCATCTATATCCTGTTTGCTATTACATTGCCTGTACATTATGTATACTCTGTAATTAGCTAACCCTAGATCAAAGTGTATGTTAATGAAGAGTGTAATCGGATGTTAGAACTTCATGAAAACGAATGGACTGTTACTTGTATCGTTCTCACTTATAATATCTATTCCTATTATAATGCAATGGCAGGCATCTACAGGATGGATATCCCTGTAACAGGAAATGCTCATTTCAAAGCAAGGACCAAGGGAGTGACTAAAAACACCTGTCAGGCTGTCATCTGAGGGAAGAAGATAAAAATACTGATTCAAAGGAATGATGCTGCATCTCTGGACTGTTTGGATTCTAACAGCGTGGAATATCTGGCCAAGTGGACAGAGATCCCCAGAGTTATTCTGGGTAACCTTGAAAGACTTTTGGGAAACCGGCAGATTACTACATCTCTGCTATCACTTTGGACTTACACACTTTGACTCACCTGTTCATGTATTTTACCTGCTTTAACCTCTCACTAACTCTCATCTCTTTTTCTTAGCTAATAAATTTTTAGTTAGCTCACTAGAGAACTGGCGCCAGCCTTGTCTTTGGTGTGAGATCCAGAGTACTAAATGGATGTGGAATCAGTGACTGATCCTTTGGGATTGGGAGTAACCTGATTTCTGGTTTATGTGACCATTATCATTAAGTCCGGTTTGTCTGGCAAGCCTAAGGAGACTGGCTATGACTCCTTGCTGAGACTGGTATAGTGATCCAGGAGCGTATATTTGTTACCAACTTGGTGAAATCTAATTATAGGAAATACCACCAGTCAGTACGGGGGGGTCTGCCCTGTTTTCTGACAGTCTGCCCTGAGACTGGCACTCACAGCAGTGAGCCACTCCAGACAGTGTGACACCTCCCTCCCAGCCACTCAATGTCCATGTTCCAGCCAGCAACCGCGGGCAAGTCAGCCTGCAAGCACGCTGCCCAGCACCATGTCAGGTCACCTGGATGTCGCCGGGTTCTGGGGCAGCCGGGTGACACCACAGTGCCAGCTCCTGCCACCTTGTTCCCGGCCCTGGGGTCTGACTCTGCCTGCATCGCTGGAAGAGAGGAGGCTGGCGCCGTGCTCTGCCTGGGGCTAGGACACAGTGCAGTCAGCTGTGCACATAGCCACACCCTGCTGTCAGGTGTGAGTGAATTCAGAGTAACTCCATTGGGGTCAGTGGCGTTGCACTGGGCTGAGCGAGAGCAGCATTAGGCCAGTAGTGGTCTGAGCTCCCGCCCACGGCAGCGCTACCTGTGGGGGCTCTGTATTGGTCTATGAAATGCTGCTGGGACTGCAGCACCATTTGCAAAGAGACCACTCAGTTCAACAAGAACAGCATTTTACTCACACGACTGCAGGCTGGGAACCTGCTGCTTTATTCCACTGCATTGCCATGGGGAGGGGATGGACTCCCAACTACCCATGATACACTCATGCCTCATTGCCAGGGGATGTTGTGAAAGCCAAAAGTATAACTGGGTTAAAAAAAGAACTAGTTCATGGAGGGTAGGTCCCTCAATGGCTATTAGCCAAGACAGCCAGGGATGCAACACCAAGTTCTGGGTGCCCTAAACCTCCAGGAGCTAGGAGTGGACAACAGGGGATGGATCATGTGACAATTGCCCCATTCTGTTCATCCCCTTTGAAGCACCTGGCACTGGCCAGTCAGAAGACAGGAAACGGGGCTAGCTGGACCATTGGTCTGAGCTAGTATGGTCTTATGTTAGGCTGAGGAAAGGACGCCGGAGCAGTAGGCGTAGGCTGGGCCGCTGGCCATAGGCTGGGGATCAGCCAATACCTTTTCTCTCTGTTGACTTTGCTGATTCCTCTTGTGTTTGTTTTACACCTGAGATTGTCTGAGTTGCGGGAAGAGCCAGACCCCTGCACGTGACGGGGTGGCCTTTGTACGCTGAATTCCTCCAGCTGCCTGGGAAGTTAAAGGGCCAAAGGCAGCGAGAGCCAACAGCGCACTGTCCTGAGCCAGGGCCTGGGGGTGCTGGTGGGTAGGCACTGGGCTGGCCCTAGACTTTGGGGGGCCCTGTGCAGGGAGACACTACTTTAGACCCACTTTGCTCCCTGCCCATAGGAGCAGACACAAGCACCAGTCAAGCATTTTCTGACCCAAACCATTGTTCATCAGAAAACAAGTTCAATCTAAAACGACATTTTTAATGAAGAAAAAAATATCATTTTCAAAAGTTGGCAAAGAGTCCCGGTGGCGGAGGTGAGACTGGCCAAGAGGGACGCCTTTTGCCTGCTCTGACACGGACCCTTCAAAAGGAAAGGGTCACTTCCCCTCTGAACACAGGAGGTGATGAAAGTTACTGTGAAAAGGGAACGTGTCCCCTCCCCTCCATTTTCCCACACTTGCTGAATGGAAAAAGCTGGGAAACAGGGAGGAAGTGTGGGAAACTGGGGAGGAAAACAACTTCCCTGGGTTTTCTAAATTCCCACAGGAAAACCAGAATTTTCCCACGGGACCATTCTGAAAGGGGATTTTTTTTTCCTGTGGAAATTTCCATGGGAAAAATCCTGGTTTTCCCGCTAGCTCCCCAGGGCACTTCTCCTGTCTTCAGCTCCCGCCTGCCTGGGATCCCCATCTTTCAGGTATTCATGAGCCTTCTGGCTACTGCTATCCACTTACTTGGCCAAGGACGTTGGAAGAGTGCAGCAAAGCAGTGAGGGAATTCAGCTCCAGATGTTCAATGGGGCAGGATTAGGCCTGAGGCCACAGCGTCATCAGATGCACTATGGGAGAGCTGGGCATGGCTTGGGAGCCCACCAATGAGAAGGAGCCATTCATGCAGCTCAGGGTAGAGGGGCGCCAGAGGCATGTTACCCCTCTGAATACTCCGGTGCCCAAAAGGGTCATGGTGCAGGGACGGGCAACGGGGAGGCTGCAAGAGGAAAGGTTGTTTGTAACCTCCAGGACTTGTGCCAAAGGAGCGGCAGCTGCAAACCGATGGGTTTGAGGCAAGCAGCCCTGACAGGGCCTAGTCCTGGTGGGATTTGGAGAAAGATGGACAGAGCAGGGAGAAAGCCAGAGGGGAGAGGGACTTACAGAAGCAGGAAATCAGGGAGGGACAGCGCTTGAGGGAATCACAGAACGGCTTTATGCGCTCAACGCCCATCTTCTCACAACAGGGAAGTAGCTCAGAGTCTAATTTCCAAAGCAGAACGTCCCTCCCTCCTGACCACAAGCTGACTCCACCACTCCCTTCACACCACAGTCACTAGCACATTCCCATTGTTGCGAGCTAAGTCCCTTGCTTTTAAAGTCAAGAGCACAGACAGCCGGCAGCAGGAGAGGACTTGCGACTGGCTGAACAGGGCTTGTCAGCCGGGCCATTGCCTAAGCACGGAGGCTGCCTCCTACGTGAACCCTTCACCCTGACAGCTCCTAGCCCGCAGGCCGATTGTGGCTCCCTGTTCCTCCAGGAAGTGAGGGCAGGGAGGGGAGCTTAGGACACGTTCCAGGGGCACAAAGACACTGCCCCATTTGCCTCAGGGAGGCTTCACACATACCCGCTGGCCAGGGCCAGGGCCAGGGCCAGCCAGTTCCGATCTGCAGCTGAGGGTGCTTGTGAGTGACCTGGTCTGTGCTGCCCAGCGCTTCTGAACTATCTTCGTTAATACAGTAGCGGGGACTGATGCATTCGCAGCTGCTTGGAGCAGGGAGCCAAGCCAACCGCGTGTCTACAGGAGTCATCGGCGTACGAGCCGCTCCAGAGAAGAGCGCCCCTGCCTGGGCACTAGGGATGAAATGCTGACAGCAGGAGGCTCCATACCCTAACAGTGGGGCTCCATACCCTAACAGCTACCTCTCCTGCCAGATCGCAGGCTCTCAGGGCAAGAGCTCCATAATCTGTGCCCAACCGGGGGCTGGCCCTGGCTACCTCAACAGCTAAGTTATCGCAGCAACTCGTAACTGTAGAGCTAGGCAGTAGGCGACGCCACCCCTGAAATGTAGCCACTGAGGAGAGCTGCCTTTGGACTCTCGCCAGTAGGCGACACTACCTCAGGCAGTAACAGCCAGAGAAATCGACTCTTAGACTCCCACCATTAGGCCCCTTGGGCTCATGCCTCGGCGTAGCACCACTAGGCAGTACTGACAGCCCGGAGCACACGGCCAACCCCTGAGAATCACCATCTTTTCTGGGAAGCCCAGTGGAGTTGCCGGTGTGGAGCTGGGAGCAGGGCAAAGCCCTTCAGCATGTGTGTAGGTCCCCAAGGTAAATGGCCAGAGATGTTTCCTGTCCTGAGAGCTGGCAGCACGTGTGGGAACATGTACCGAATGGTCAGCAGAAGCTGGAGAATTCCCTGGGCCAGCTGCTATTGCTGAACCTGAAGACTCCTCTTGGGATGATGTGACAGGCTAGACTCCAGACGTGCCTCATTTCTGGGGTCCTGGGTCTGGTTTTCCAACGTCCTGAGGGCTCACAGCCCCAGTTGCAGTCAATTGCAGTCAATGGGAGCCCTGGGTGCTCTTCGCCTCTGGAAATCTGGTTCTAGGTGTCCCAAGCTGGGCTTCCAGAAATGTAGGAACCCAAAGCAAGTGGCCACCTCTGGAAAATATCTTTAATCTTTCAAGGTCCAAATCAGTCCTTACAAACAGAGGCCATGTCTGGTCTCTGTGCCCCTGTCTGGAAGAGCAGGGCTTTGTGCTGATATCCCTGGCTGAACATTTTCCCCCTCCTGCACCGTGGGGTGTGCCACCTGGCTGCAGCACTCCACCCCAGAGTTGGCTGCATACCAGCACTACTGCATGGATACGGTTGTAAAAGGCTTTAAGATCTTGAGGATGAATGACGTATATGCGGCGGGGTTGAGAAGAGATTTATTTTTTTAGTTGATGGGAAGGGAATTGACTTTGGGTCAAACTAATTTTTTTAATTTTTTTTTTTTTTTTTTATAAGTGAAATGCCTAACGCTAGGATAAGCACACATGGGGCAATTAATTTAATAGCTATGTATGGGTAGAGAGGAAGCTCTTGGAATTCCAGCCAGCAAGAAGCAAAATCCAAACCCAATACTCAGCTTCCTGTTTCTAAGCAGTCAGGGGATGGGATCTGTCCCCTCCAGTATAGGTTGCTCTGCTGGGGTTAGGTGCAGGGGTGTTTGGGTCTGCGTTCCTTACACTAAGACACACCCAAGCAGCAGATGAAGCCAGGCATGAGGGTGTTGCTTTCTTCCTCAATGTTTGCTCAACATTTTAGAGCCCGAACGCGGGACTCAGTTTAACCCTTATGTCCCCTCGGGATCCCTGATGGGGAGAGTCTAGGACTCACTTGTCTTCACTGCTAAAACCACTGCTGGATGCCTCAGGACAGTGGCTCTCAACCTCTTCATTCTACTGCACCCCTTTCAGGAGTCCGATTTGTCTTGCGTACCCCAAGTTTCACCGCACTTAAAAACTACTTGCTTACAATAATCAGACATAAAAATGTGCCATAGCACACTATTACAGACACATTGCTGACTGTCTCATTTTTACCATATAATTATAAAATAAATCAATTGGAATATAAATAGTGTACTTACATCTCAGTGTAGAGCATGTAGAGCAGTATAAACAAGTCGTATGACATTTTAGTGCGTACTGACTTCACTGGTGTTTTTTATGTAGCCTGTGGCAAAACTCATCTCTCAATGAGTTGATGTGCCCCCTGAAAGACCTCTGCGTGCCCCCAGGGGACGTGTGCCCCTGGCTGAGAACCACGGCCTCAGGCGACGTGTAGGAATGTTCCTGTGGTAAAAACACAGTGAAGACCAGGAACTTCAGTTTTACCACCAGGTAAACTCGCTGAGGTCAGCCCTATGCCCCTGCCTGAGATTGCTTCACTGTGCTGTGTCCCTGAGGTAAATACCACACTTTTTTAGCAGTGAGGATAAGCCTAGACTCCTCTCCAGTAAGGTAATGTCAGACAGGCCCCACTTATCAATGGAACACATCAGAGCATTATTGGAGGAGCTCACCCATTGAGAGGGCTAGTTTGCCCTGAAATGCCCAGCTGTTCGATAGAAACACTACACAGCTGTGTCATGCAATGCCCGAGGCTAGTGCCCTGGGCCAGGCGGACATTGCTCTGAGGACTCGTTAACCATGCACTCACAGCCAGCAATGAGGAAATGTTCACGCTAGGAAACCAGCCGGCAGGTGGGGCTGATGAGAGCCAGGGTGTGGCCACACTGCACAGTTAGCCCAGGCTCTTAGCCAGGTTTTAGTCCCTCCCACCATCACCCAGGAAAACCTCTGCCCCGGGTGTGGAAGAGCTCTCTACCTGGGCCGAGCCAGCTCAGGGGGGAGGATTACAGTCCAGGCTCTGTTTTAACTCGGGCTGGACCCCGCCCACTTTCCAGGACAGAGGCTAAAAATCATTCCAGTGCTGCTAATCCTCCACGGCCTTCCCACAGCTCTCCCTAAAGGACAGACACGTTCGCCCATGATTAAGGGGAGATACTCCAAGGCAGGGGCAGGCTAGGGTGACCGAACAGCAAGTGTGAAAAATCGGGACATGGGGTGGGAGGTAATAAGTGCCTATATAAGACAAAGCCCCAAATATTGGGACTGTCCCTATAAAATTGGGACATCATGTCAGCCTAGGGCGGGCAAACTTTTTGGCCTGAGGGCTGCATCAGGTTTTGGAAATTGTATGGAGGGTCGGTTGGGGAGGGGTGTGTGGCCCGGCCCCCTCCTCTATCTGCCCCCCCCCACTTCTTGCCCCCTGACGGCCCACCCCCAGGACTCCTGTCCCATCCAACCCCCCTGTTCCCTGATGGCTCCCTGGGATCCCTGCCCCATCCACCCCTCCCTGTCCCCTGACCACACCCAGAGCCCCCGCCCCTGATTGCCCCCTGCTGCCGCATCCAACCCCGCCCCTCCTGACTGCCCCCTGGGTCTCCTGTCTCCATTTAACCCCTCTGTTCCTCGCCCTCTGAGCGCCTCGACCCCTATCCACGCCCCCGCCCACCACCCCGAACTCCCCTGCCCTCTATCCAACCCCCCCTGCTCCTTGCCCCCTTACTGCACTGCCTGGAGTACCGGTGGCTGGAGCCGGGCCACACTGCCACCGTGCAGCACAGAGATCAGGTCAGGCCGGGCTCTGCAGCTGCGCTGCCCCAGGAGCAGACAGCCCCGCCACCCAGAGCATTGCGCCGGCGGCGGGGTGAGCTGAGGCTGCGAGGGAGGGAGGAAAGCAGGGGAGGGGCCGGGGGTAACCTCCAGGGCCAGGAGCTCGGGGGCCGGGCAGGACGGTCCCGCGGGCCGCATGTGGCCCGTGGGCTGTAGTTTACCCACCTCTGCTCCAAGGGGATGTCTGCACAGCAGCTAGACGCCCATGACTGGCCCGTCCCAGCCGACTCGGGCTGCGGGGCTCTGTCGTTGCTGTGGAGATTTCCGGGCTGGAGCTGGGGCTGGGGCTGTAGGCCCCGCGAGGTGGGAGGATCCCGCATGCTGACACCACAATTAAACAGCCCCTGAGTCTGAGCCCTGTGCGCCCGAGTCAGCTGGCCCGGGCCAGCCGCGGGTTTTTAATTGCAGTGTAGACACCCCCCAAATCCTTACTGAGGCTCCTGCACGGGCCGCTTGTTTTGCAAGGTGCAGCACGCCCAGCAGTGCCCCCTGACATCAGTGGCAGTGCCGGGTGCTCTGCCTGGCTATGCACAGCAGCGGCTTCCCACCGAGCTGAGAGCCTCGGACTCTTGGCCTGGTAAGATAAGAGTGGAAACAGCGGCACCGAGGCCAGACAGCCTGTACAGAGCTGGGCTCGTACACCTGTAAATCCGGTATAGCCACGCAGACCCCTGGACAAGGGTCCTTTTACATCTGCGACCAAGCGTCTGCTCTAACGTGGGTGGTGTGTTGCTCTTCTACCCACAGCGGAAGGGATACAGTCCTCTATTGCCCTCCCCGGTGTGTGCACCAGCTGGATCCGGGCCCCACCACGGGCCTGGGCACCCCCGCACGTGCCCCGATGTTCCCCTGGGAGGACAGGTGAGGGGGGGTAACATTTCCTGCCCAGACAGATTCAGGCCGTGCGGCCATCCCGAGCTCTGATTTCAGGGCGGCTGTGTCACTGTTATTGCTCAGGGACCGAGCGCAGACCTTTGCTCGGCACCATTGAAACCAGCCACGCACAGGCTGGGAGCAGCAAAGGGCTTTTCTGCAGTCACTTCATACCAATCCTCACCTGCCCAGTGATCATTCGTCAGCCTTTAGGGCTTCTTCCTGGTTACTGTTTCACCTGCAGGGGTAGGGAAGCCCTGCCTTCCCCTCCCCTCCCCTCTCATAAAATACCACCCAGAACTTGTTTGGCAGCCGGGCTGGGTTTCTCTGTACATGCAGCAGTTTCGGTCAGAGCAGCCAGTTTCCTTCTGCTGGGGACAGAGCGAAGAGGAAGCCATACGGCCGATGCCCCCTGCGACCGGGCTGGCAAACCCAGCAGGTGAGGGCTTGCGCAGGGGTGAACAGCGCTAGGTTGTGCGGGCAGGGCAGGCGCCGGGGCCAAGCAGGAGGCAGGGCCCTGCACTGGGAAGACCACAGCAGCTGGGGGGGACGGACACGACTCTATCTGCCTCTGAAGCAGCACTGCTCCTTCCACCGCTGTGACTGGGTTCTCCTCTCCCCAGCGCAGCCGGGCCGGGGGTTCCATTCCCGCCTCCTCCCTGGGCCCTGCAACATGCGGACGCCGTCGGTGATGATCGTGGGCCTGGTGCTGAGTCCCTGCGGCCTGCTGCTGAACCTGGTCAGCACGCTGACTCCCTGCTGGAGGCAGGTGAGCCGAATATCCGGCAAGCCCATTGACGTGGTCTATCAGCAGGGCATCTGGGAGCTCTGCCAAGAGACCCAGAGCACCCGCCAGCGCCAGTGCGGCCTGGCTGACGAACTCGGCTACTTCCCCACGCAGCCGGTGCAGGTGGCCAAGGGGCTGATGGTCTCCTCGCTGGTTGTGACTTTGGTGGGGCTGGTGGTGGCGGCTCTGGGGGTGCGCTGCTGGCAGGAAGAGCCCCACTACCTGCTGGCAGGCCTCTCTGGCCTGATATTCTTTGCCTCCGGGCTGATGAGCCTCATCCCTGTCTCGTGGTACAACCACTACCTCAGCGCCCTGCCTGCGCCCACAGGCAGCACCCTGGAGGTGGGCTACAGCCTGGTGCTGGGCTACCTGGGCAGCTGCCTGGAGCTCATCGGGGGCTTCTCCCTGGCACTCAGCCTCCACCAGGGCTGCCAGGAGTGCAGGAGAAAGAAGACAACTACCAAATATCCCCACCGCAGCCAGCCGGGCCCCGCCACCGTATCTTCCAGAGACTCCATGCCCCGTAGCCAGAAGCCGGCTCCCAAGTCCTTCAGCAACCCCGTGGATGTGCTGGAGGGAGAAAGAAGCTTCAGCCGCTCCCTGCCCTGCGACTCAGACTTATAGCCCGGCCACAGCAGGCCGGGCAGATACAGCCCCTACCGACACGGACGCGGGCAGTACAGCACTAGCGGAGAGGAGCCCCTGCCAGCGAGAGGCCAAGGCTGGCAGGAAGGGGCACTGTGCTGAACCAGGCTAATAGCAGCAAGGACCTCTCCCTGCCTCTGTGCAGACGGACCCTCCTGCTGCAGCAGCTGGGGCGGATGAGAGTTCGGGACCCAGTAGCTGGAACTGCAGCCATTTTTGGTGGGCGCTGGACAAGAGGTGGATATTTCTGTGTAAGCAGAGCAAGAGTGGCATTATTGATGATTTGCACATTACTGCCTGGCCATGGTGACTTAGACAGTTAACAGGAGGTGGCAGATAAAATCTTCAAAAGCACCTATGTGACTTAGGACCCTCCAGCTCATTGGAAATCAATGGGATTTAGGCTCCTATCTGCCAAAATTACTTTGGGTAAAATTTTCAAAATTCTCAGTGGCGGCTTGGAGCCTAAAAATCTTTGAGGTTCTGGGCCAAGTGACTTAGGAACCTAACGCCATGTCCTTGGGAGATGCAGGATGCGCAGTACTTTTGAATATGCATGTGGTTAATTAGGAGCCTAAGTATGGAGCTTAACTTTAGCCACCAGCACGGGCAATTCTTGGCCAGAGATATTACCAACTGAGTGTTCAGAAAACGACCGGGGTTATTGGTGTCTAGTTATTGTATCTCTACGTAATCAGCACCTTCTCAGCTTCAGCGTTTACATTGGGTACGCTGTGGATTTCTAGCATTCATTCACTTCTTTGCACAGAGGCATGGAGAGCAGGGCTGGATTTAGGGGCAGGCAACCCAAGTGACCACCTGAGGTGTTAGGCTTGGTGGGGGGCGCCGGGCTCCGAGTGCTCTTTAGTTGTTAGCGACAAAAGGGAAAATAGAATGTGTGAAGTGAAATGTTTCAGGTATTCTGTACGTGGGTTCATTTTTCACCAGTCTCCTAGAATGTTCTGGACCTTTGTAGAATCTTGTGGAACCTTCCAGACTTCCTCAGAACCACATTTTCCTTGAACCTCCTAGACTGTTGTCGGCCATGCCCCCACGGGTATATAAGGGGCGACATGGGTGGCACATATCATGGCGGCGGGGCAGGCTGTGCCTCCCCAAACAGCCCAGCATGACCCCACCCACGCTCTGTGCTGAGGCCTCCTCCTGCTTGCCCTTCCCCCTTGGCCCCAGCCCAGGCTGACTTCTCGTCTTCTGGAAAGCCGGGCTGGGGCAGCTGCTGCTGGCCTGTGGCCGGGATGTGGGGGGACCCTGGGCGCTGGGGCATGCTGCCTGGTGCTTGGGCTACCTGCCCTGTGCTCAGGGGCGCTGGGGCTGGGGACTGCTCTGCCCGCCCACCCACCCAGTGCTCAGGGGCCGGGGCGGGTGGCGGCAGGGAGGGAGAGGGCAGGGGCTCCGTTGGGGGTAGGTGGCGGGAGGGGCAGGCCTGGCCAGGGGCTAGCCTCCCACAGCTAGCGGTTCACCCACCACCCATCGGTGCAGGCCAGGCATCGCCAGGCAGTCAGTGAGATATCAGAACAAAGTCAAGTGAAGTGAGAGCCCAGCTGTGATATTGTGAACCTTGTTTTATTGTGTAATTGTGAACGTGTACTTGTGTTTTAATATCTGAAGAGTGTAAGTAGTGACTAATAAAGGACCTATTTAATGAGACACCAGAGATCTCTATTGAACTCCTATCTACACAGCAATATAAAAGAAATGCTATTACTTCTCTTGCTGCGCTTTTACATGTAATGTTTGGTGACTTTCTAAGACTGCAGAACATAGACTTTTGTTCTCCTTAATACTGTCTGTTTTCCCCTGTAGAAAATAAAAGATGCCCCCGAGGAAGCCTTCAAGAGCTCAGTATAGGAAGCGAAAAGCTCGATTGCAATCTCATTTGCAGCAAAGGGCAAACATGATGGGAAAAATATCTGAAACAGAACGTAGCCCAGGCTTTAGGCAGCAGCGATCGTCCCAGTGCAGAAGAAATAGAGGAATTTATTTGCTTAGATATGGCATGAATAAATACAGATTTAGAGATCCTAGCATGCAAATATCAGGGGGTAGCCGTGTTAGTCTGTATCTACAAAAACAACAAAGAGTCTGGTGGCACCTTAAAGACTAACAGATTTATTTGGGCATAAGCTTTCGTGAGTAAAAACCTCACTTCTTCGGATAGCATGCAAATGTATCTTATAGGACAGGGATAAACCACGCATCAAAGTCCTAAAATGAGCTACAACTGCAATAAAAAAGAAGGTTTTCAAAAGTTTAACAAATGCAGGGGCAGGATGGCGAAGCCACTCCTCACCTGGGGTTTAATGTATGCCTTTTGTATTACAAGCTTCAGTTTAAGTAGCAGGTTTCATGATCCAGGCCCAAGTGTGTGTAATCCAAACAGGAAGTAAAGGAAACAAGCAGAAAACATACTGAGTGCAGGCACATGAGTTTCCCATAACTGCCCTGCAATATTTTGAGTCTATTAAAGGCAGCTCTCAGGGCTGAGACCTCACTGCTGTGACTAACGAAGTGGGCCTTTGAAGTGGCACGCTACTGCCAGAAGGGATGATGGAAGTGGAGTGTTTTGTCCTCCCTCAACAGAGCTGTTCCTTGTGGGTATCCAGAGCTCAGCTAGTCCATAAGGAGCACAGGGACACAAGCCGGGTGAGTAGGTGCTGTGGGGGCTGGCTCAGGAGAAGGACTGGTGTGAGAGAAGGCTTTATGCTGAACTACCATCTAACCTGAGAACTGGGGTCTCCAACGCTAGGCTGAGTCACAATGTCAGGAAAATGCCCCTGTTCTGAGGATAATTAGCACATCCGTCTCCAGGGCTGTCAGACTATTCCAGTGAATCTTTGCAAGACTTAGTTTTTAAAATGGGATGTTTAGGGAAGGTATTTGGTTGTTTTTTTTTAATCTGTTTTGCAGTTTGACATAACATGTAGGTTTCAGAGGAAAAAAAACACACACACGCACACCCCAGCCTGACTGCTGCCGGCTATGGAACAGCTAACTGCATCCCCAGGGCTTGAGGTGCTTCCCCAGCACCCCCCATGGGACCCCTTATCCCAGCCCCCCTGGAGGATATACTATGGGGAAGTTTTGAGGCTGGATCCCACTCACTGCCCTCAGTGCATGCTGGCAGGTGCCCCTGCCCAGGAACCCCCGGGGGGAGGGGGGAGGGAGAGCGCTCAGAGCAAGGGACAGAGAGCTAAGCACTGCTTCTCTGCCACCAGGAATGCTGGGATACATTGAGAGGCCATCGGGGACCTGAGTCAAGGTGGGGCAACATGGACCCATGAAAGCAATAGGGGTCAGACCCTGGGTCCCACCTTAAAACAGTCTCAGAGCCTCCAGGCTCCTGGACCCTAGGGCCAAGCCCTTGCTTAGCACAACTGGTATGTGGATCATGTAAGAGGAGGATCAGGCTACAGTCTGGGCTCACATGGCTGTGTAGACACGTCCCAGAGTGTCTCTCTCTTTTAGAGATACAAAGAGTCAATGGTCTGAATTGTATTGACTGAGACTGATCCTGTCCTCAGTGCTGCCCATACTAAATGAGTCCATGCAGCCAAGCACCTGGCAGGGGCTAGACACATTTCAGTTTATTAACATGTATCAGCTGGCTGCTCATTGAGGCTAAATGCAGCAGCTAGGGCCCTACAGCTGGGAGCTCACAGGTGCAGGGGGGGCTAGCCCCCTCCCACTGAAATGGTAGCTTGTAAACCAACCTGTCCCCATCTGTGCTACAGATTTGGGGTTAGAGTTAAGGCAGGTGGCAAGTGTGCATGGCTGAGGAAAGGGGGGTGGCTAGACCTGCTTTTACAACGGTGAACTCAAGGTAAGTTGCACTGCCTGTTACCTTCTGAAGAGGAGGAAAAACAAGCACAACTCTACTGTAGGAAATGTCATTGCAAACTACAGGCACCATCTGCCTTTTGGGCCTGAAAAGAAAAGTGGGGAGGCGTGGGTTTAAAAAACACACACACAGAGCGCATCATCCTACCCTGTCACTCACACTGTGTGTAATGCAAGAGACCGTGATTCAACTGTAGCTTTTATCCTACAGAAGCCTGCACTAGCACCTGACACACTTACAACTTGTCTGATCCTTCTCATGGCTCCGCTTACAGAAGGTTTTCGCCCTTGCAAATGTTTATGGCACCAGCCACCCCTGCTCTCACAGGACAAGTACTGAAGGGGTCTCTACCTATGGGCCATATGTTTCTGAGAGAGTCATTTTAAGACAGTCAGTTCAGCCTTGCAAGCCTGCACTGTTTCTCAGGGGGTCAAATCCTATAGCCTTTTCCTGCAGTGAGGCATAAGCTTCCCCCCCACGAGCTTTAGTTTCTCTGTTATGGCTGGTGTGGTCTGTAAATCTCTGTCTTTCAGCACAGCTGCAACTGCTCTTCACAACCCTTCCAGTGCTCTTCTACCCCATGTCTGATACAGGCCCTGCTCTGCTGAGAGGCATTCCCTGGAATAAATGTACTTGAGTGCAGCTGAGTAAACCAGGACTTTTTACCTTGCTGCAGTTCCTTTGACAATAAGTATGGGAAAGATAAGTAAGCGTGAACTAGGCCTTGTGAATCTGCTTGTAGCAATAGCAGTATTATTGCTCTGTTATCTGCTTTTACAATAGTACTATTCTACATGCAACACCATTATGCTGGTGCGATGAGATGCAGGGACAAGGAGACCAGGCAGCTGGATTCTCTTCCAGGTCCTGCCCCTGGGCAAGTTCCATTAATTCCCAGTCTAGCTAGACTGGAAGCTGTCTTGTGGAGGTAATGGGGTGTGGAGAGAGTGGGTGGTGTCTGGCCCAATAGGGCCTTCTGATGGTGTATTACTGTAGCACCTAGAGTCTACAAGGAGTGGTCACTTTAGGAGTTCCTACAGGTCTACTTTATGCCCAGGCTGGGGTTTCAGGCTGGAACAGTGCATGGGACTGGTCTAGCTAGAGATAAGCTGTCATTGCCTGCTCATCACAGCTACCAGACAAAATCCAGCCTCCCTCTCCCCATTCCTGTGTGGTGGGTTACAGAGAATAGTTCTAAGCCTGCTGGGCCAGGGGTGCACCCCCTCTTAGTCACCCATCAAGCTCCAGTAGAAGCCTGAATTCTGGTTTCTCCCCGGCATGGATCCAGTCCATGGGCTGTGTTCACTGGGGCCCTTGACAGTTGCCTTGTGTGGAGTACACGATTGCCTTTAGAAAGGCTCCTAGCCCTTGTGGCTTCCTGGGGAAGCAACTGCCTGTGAGCCTGTCTAGTGCTGGCTTTGGTAGCTAAAGCAGCTCCAAGAAGGGTGGACTGCCCCCCCCCTCCCCACCTCCTGCTGTCTTAGTGCCCAAGCCTTTGTAACTCCTACAGTGACTCCATTAGATGGGCAGTGTTGTGCAAAGATCAGCCACCTGCACATGGTCCAGGGGTCTGCCTAGACCTTCCCACCCCTGCTCATCTGGCTTCACACTGTCCCTCGGGAGAGGGGCTTTTCCATGGCCCAGCAGCCTCCTGTTTCCACCTCCCACTTCCAGATTGGAAGCTAGACCCCATCCCCATGGGTTGTGATGTGCTGCAGTAATTGCACCACCTTTCCTCTTAGTCCTACGCTGCTTGTACAAGCTACTGTCCACCCCCTTCTCCAGCAGGCAGGGCTGTTCCTGCCTCCAATTCTAGCTCTACAGAGCAGCTCTAGGGCTTTGTTTCTAGCATTTGGTTGGAGATTTTAATCGAATACACAAACTCGTGCAGCTTCCTTAACTGACAGGCAGCAGAACAGCCTGACCTACTCTGCTCCCAAGCTGGAGAGCTTCCAGCTCCCACCCCTGGAACATGAAGCCAGCAGGGAGAGATTTGGCCAGTTTCCTGTAACCAGCACAGGACTCACTCCTGGGGATGGCATTAACTCTGCCTTATTTTTCACTTCAAAAGAGCATTACAAGTTTTTCTAAAGTGGTCAAAGCAAACTGTTTGGACTCCAAATCTTTTCACCCCAAAGTGGTGTGAAGTTCAGCATATAGTTTGTTGTCCCAAAAATGTATAGTTTTGCCCAGCTCTGTTAGATGACCCCCTACCCTTCAGGGAGGTTAGCACCTCAGGCAGGTGCTGTGTGGGGTTGAGACAGCAGGTTTCTAGAGTTAGGTTGTGGTGAACAGTCTGGGAGGGGGAAGGTCCTGCTAGGACAGCAATTCCCTATTGACAGACACCAACATCTGCTATTTGCATAGCTGCTACTGCCACTTCCCTCAGAAGGCCCCTCCCTGTCCCTCTGAGGGCAACAGGGCACCTTGAACCTCCAAGGTAGGAGGTAAGTCACCAGCTGGAGCTGCTACAATTCAGATGGTGTCACAGATCCAGCTGGGTGCCCTCTTTCAGCCACCCACCAGAAAGCTGTGAAGGGAATCCAGGCCCCTACATCCCCAGCTGCTCCAAGCCTCTTGGAGCCTAGCCCCTGCCCTAGTTGTGGGGTCCTAGCACTTTGGGTGCAGACCCCATCCTGAGAACTGGAGCCTGCTGTCTAGTTGCCTAGACCTTGAGCTCCCTGCTGACCTCAGACTCTCCTGCACTTAGAGACCCTCTTCCAGAATTCCACCCCAAGGGGTGAGCCTTTGGGTCACTGGTAACTCTCCAGTGAGACAGTACATATGACATGCATACCACAGTGTACAGGCCATTTATGATAGGAACATCCTCTCTGCAATGCCCCTCACTAGCTCATCCTTCTCCTGGGAGGGGACCATCTGGGCTCAGGAAAGTATGCAGGGTTTCTAGCCTACCTGAAGCAGGGGAGCATGTAGGGTGGTGCCTCATTCAGAGGGGTTTTCCCCAGCTTCCCTCCTGTCCAATGCTGCCTCTTGCTTAGAGCCTTCCAGTCACCTCCAGCAGGAGGCACCATGCCAAGCTCTAGCCACATCTGTAGAATGCCTGGCTCCCTTGGGAGCCTGAGTCTAGTTGGGTCTCTCCTTCCCCACTGGAAGTTTGGGGCAGCCAGGTGAGATTTCATTCCCTAGACACTCTGCAGGACCTTGTTTGGCAAACTAGGGCACTAGCACAAGGTACTTCAGACAACCGAGGTGAGTCCATTAAGCCACATTCTACTGAAGGGTAGAGGCAAAAGCACATGCTCTCATTTGGCTAGTGTAGGGCTAAGAGGTTGTGGTAACCCTTTGACCTCAGTGCACTTCAAAGGCAAAAGTTCTCTAGATGAACCTGGCCTTGTCTGTTAGAAGCCCAGATGGTGCAGACCAGTTAGCCAAGCATGTCTGATCAGTTTAAGAGGCATGGGAAAAGGGTTAATTTTACTCCACTCACAAGACATCACTGTGTGGCTCCCATTTCATTAGTATTTGGGGGGGGGAAGAAATAATCTTTACTGTTTGGGGTTTAGCATCAGCTACCACCAGTATTGCAAGCTTACTGCTTACCCAAGCTGCTCAAGCCAAGTCTGCAGCCCTACACAGGAGTTACAAACTTTAGGCTTTTCCTTCAGTTACTCTTGGGTACAGCACTGTCCTTGCAAGGAAAGGCTGAGCCTGGCCCTCCAGAAGAGGGATAGCCACCCAACTGCATGTCACTGTTGTACAGATGTGATAAAACATGAATCTGCTTAAGTAGCCATATTTGCATCAGAACATCCATACCTGAAGAGGAGATATTGACCAGGAACTATTTACTGACCAGAATTTGCACCAATACCAAGTGGAGGGATTTGTGGCTAAGACACAGAAGGATTCTGCAAATGTTACTTTATTGAGAGAATTTGAGTTTCCAACATGAAGTTATTCTGTCTTCATAGGAGTTACCAGCTCCTGCAAGGAGACAAGAGAAAGCATTAGATTTTGGCATTAGTTTGTATCCAAAAAGGTAGAATTAGTCTCCCTGACACTGCACTGCGATCGGTTAGTTGGGGAGTGGTGCCCTGTGCCTGAGGACCTGGCCAGTTTACTGCCCATGTGATCAACCCATGCAAAGTTTCGCATTAAGTGAATAGCTGCTGGCCCTTGGTCTCCAACCAAGAGGCTTCTTAGATGCAAGCCAAAAGAGTGGCCATTTCCAGTCCTTGGAGCAGTTAGGGCTCCAAGAACCTAATTTTTAGCAGGCTGAGCAGTCTAGTAGCGTTTGCTTTAGGGAGTGCTGCCCTGTAGGCCTGACTTGGATGCTTAGTGGTCAGTGTCTTCCCCTGTTTGGTGTAGTACAGGGGATAGGGTGTGCATTTAAGCCACTGGGTCTTTTAAAAGGGCTTTGAGAAAGGTTGGATAAGTTCACAGGCACATTTAGGCCCTGTGCCAATAGAAGTAACATTCCCTCCCCCACCCTCTAGAAAGGTTTAGTCAGATAGGTCAGGCCCATAGGATGCTTGGCTGACCAAGTCAGAGGTATTGGAGTCTAGGAGACTCTAGTTGCCTTCTCACCTGTTCTCTGTCATAGGCTTCATTGATGAAGGTCTCATTGTTTGTGAGGTTCTCTTCTTCCCCAAGGTCACTGTCTTTGTGGTAGCTGGTCAGAGTCCTAGAGGATGCTGTACTGGAGGTCCTGCATTAGGAGAGTAAACACTTCTGAATCAGTTGTACTCCATTGCATTGTAGTTAGTAGGAACCAATGAGTGGTCAGTCCTCTGTTAGGAGCCTTGGACCAAAAACCTAGCATGAGAATTGCTATTCAAAATAGCAATTCAGGGACACCACAGGTAGCAGTGAGTGGTGGCTTTTGACAGCAATGGAGGCACTGGTAGGACAGTGTTTGCCAAGTCCCATTCTAGACAGACATGTGCCTCCTCTGTTGCCCTAAGGAGTTTTACCCCCTCCACCACCAGCCATAAAAATCCTGCAGTGGGGATGGTCTTGAGGTGATGCTTGTAGGGTGTCAGGTTTAAAGCCTTTTGTTGCATCATATTGCAAGAAGCTGGAGTCTAATGCATTGAAACCCTCCCAATTCCATGATCCCCAGGTTAACTATTAAGTTGTCTAGCAAGATTGGTTGTCACAGTCTTCAGAACGGCAGTTCTAGGAGTACTTCTATTTACAGCCCTCCAGAAAACAAGCATTTGGTTTTGTTCCAACAGCAGGTGTAAGACAAGTGAAGAGCACATCTACATTTTAAGTTGGAGGTATAGTTAGCAGGTTATACCTGTACTAGGCCTGGTCAAGTGGTCTCAAGATGGAGATACAACTTTTGGCTCTAATGTCGCTATACTGTTAAAGGCATTTTGCCACAATTAGGGATTCAAACTTCACAGCATGCCGTAGAGATAGTTGTGGCAGATGTCTCTTTAGGCCAGTTGAATTCAAGACACTGTACTAAGTTCCCAGTAATGCCAGTGACCCCCTAATGGTTGGCATATGCCAGAGGCTTGAGTGTTGGTGGCCTATGGGATTTTAGGAAGTGGTCTGCAGAAGCAGCTGGGAAAGGCCCTGCCCTACACCCTATGAAGTAGGCACCAGTCAGGTTCACCTTTTCACCTTCTGACTTGGTGTGGAGTCTCCACAGGAAGTGACAAGAATGGGGGACTGAGATGGAGGGGAAGGAAGCAACCCATTCACAGCCCCCAGTCTGTGGGAGCTGATTTAGTGCAGTTTAAGCAGCTTGGATCTGGCAAGCCTTAAGGGTGGCCTGGGGAAAGGCCACCAGCAACAGCTTTGTGATGGCGGGTGTACACCATTTTAAGGCACCCAGCTTTGCTAGTTTAGAGCCATGCTTCTTGTACTTTGAATGAGACTTTACTCTTGCTATATCAGCAAGAAGGCTGCTCTCTGCTAGATACCATATTAGGGAATAGGTAAGGAGTCCTAGTTGCACGAGGCTTGTAAGTGTGATGAGACAGCCCTGAGGTAGCCTGTCAGCACACATGAGGTTAGGCTGTTTGGAGAGGTTCTTTACCTTAGAAAGAGTCCAAGATAACCCCCTCTCCCAAACAAGGATTTAATAGTCCATGTGTGTAGGAAGCACCTGTTAGCAATACAGTCCAGTGTGGGCAGCCAAGTTACAACTGCTTGCTACATACATAGAGATTCACAGAACCAGACCAGAAGGGACTGTTTAACCACCTACACAGCACTAAGTTGACACCTTGTTTGTGCTTCATGAGCAGTTCAAACAGAGCATTTGGAGGAATCGGAACCAGGCTTCCCCCAATACTGTGCGGTGTACATTACACCAGACTGCATTAACCATTAGTGAAAGTAAAGGCTGACGTTTGGTTCAGTCAACAAGCTCCTATTACTGCTGACACATTTTAGAGACCAAACATTCAGGTAGCCAGTGATCAGCTGGTGGGAACAATTCTCATTATGAAATCAGACATAAGGAGAGTCTTACCTCTTTCTTGTGTGTTGCCTCCTCATGTAGAGGAAAGCTCCCACCATTGCCATGACTACTAGCAAGACTACAGCTATGCCCAAGATAATGGGACCAGTGGTAGATGTGACTTCTGTCTTTTCACAGTAATCACCACTGTACCCCAACATGCAGCTACACTTCACTCTGTCCTCTTCAATGGTGCAGTCCCCTCTCATGTTACAGGTTTCACTGCTGCAAGGTTGGGGCTCTGGACCACTTTCAACGCTCTCAGGTGATGGGGAAGGTTCTTCTTTATATTCCCACATACTAGATACAGTGGTCCTGCTTTCTCTGTATGGGGGAGGGGTCTGTATAGCTGGGGTTTTTCTTCTGGGGTATTTTGTCCCTTTTGGATACGGGTATTGGGTTCCAGTGATAGGTCTTTTGGTGGTTGTCTGGACACGTGTTGGTGCTACCACTTCCTCTTCCTTTCTGAAGCCTGGCTTTGCTGGAGTTGGGGCGGTTGTAGACCTGGGTTTCTTTCTGTCCAGGTAGTTGCCTAGAGGAGGAGAGAGTGTTTGATCCAATTTTATTGGAAGAGCTGGTTTGGAGTTTAGTTTATCTTAAGTGGATTAAAGGATAAGCTGATTATGGCTTGGGTAAAGGGGACAAGAGCTAAAAGTTACCTGGGATAATGTACTGCATTAACATGCGGGACCTCTCACCTGGTCTGCCTGCAGTGAGGCACACCTGATCAGTGACTCGGATAGTGAATCCAGAGAGGTTTATGGTGTTTGGACAAGAGGCTGGTGGCCATAGAGGTGTTAGAGTTCCAGGGGCATGGGAAGGGTCTTCCCTGCATCCCTTGAGCAACAAAGATCAGTGCTGTGCTTCAGAGACATTGCTGCCTACCATGGATCTTCTGTTGGAGAATGGATGCAGGTTTCACATGGCAGACCATAGTGATACCAAAGCATGTGTTTGGTAGACATGAAGAGGACTACTAGACTAATTGACCAGTAGCTGTTAAGCTAACAGGACAAATCCCATCTTGGAAAATGGAGTAGGGAAGATTTGGTTAGGGTTAGATGTTTATGGGGTGTTATAAAAAAGTCTTTGGTGCCAGACCTCTAGGTGTGCCACAGTGTGGCAAGAGTTACTCACAAGCCAGCTCATCAGATCCATCCAAGCAGTCGTTGTGGCCATCACAAGCTTGCTCCCTGGTAAAGCATTTCAGATGATCTTTGCAGGCTTCAAGTGGTTCAGGGCACGTCACAGCTCTAGTACATTCAGTACCATCCTCCAGATGGTACCCGACGGTGCATTTGCAGACCCTTCCCTGATGGTTTGGCAAGCAGAACTGGCTGCACCCCCCATTGTTCTCCGAACAGCCGTTACTGCCTATGAATGGAAAAGGCGTGACACAAGGGTGACTACCATTCTTAAAACAATATGTCAGTCTCCTGAACGGAGGAGGTCAGTTGGCAGGAGGATGTCTAGACTGGTGTCCCAACTAGAACGCCTTTCATATGGTTGTCATCACCTCAAATGGAGGGAGACCAAGACGACAAACACAGGTAGACCAGCTTAATGCCATGGAGACAGTCTCTAGGAGGGGGTTTTAATTCTGGTATTATCAGGATTTCACCCCTTATACCACAGCAGAGTTTTAGACTCACCTTGTTGGGTGAACTTGCTGTAGATTTTTAAGTCCACAATCTTCTGGTCCACTTGAAACCACCAGTTTTCCATAAGTTCCAGTTTGCTATGCCACACTCTAGTTGAGCCTAGCAGACAGAAAGACACTGATTCAGTACTACAAGTCAGCTTTCCACTTGCACTAATTATACATGCAGCACTAACAGTGAGGTGTATGTGCCAATATGAAATTTCTCTTAGGGTACAAGGATCTGCTAGAAACTGACAGTTTGAGCCAGAAGTTCAAGAGGTCATCTCTACACATTCAGGATGTATCTGCAGGAAGACATACGAAACTAGAACTGTCTCACTCTGGCTTGAGACAGGAGAATTTACAAGACTAGGATGACCCAAAGGCCATACATAGAGGGTCTCTCCCTGCCCCCCACCCCCAAAGGTGGGCTACATTAGGTACCACTTGCAGAAGTCCAATTTGTGCAATTAGAGTGCAGGGTTTTAGACTATGATATTGGGGGGAAGTCCTATCCATTCTAAGAGTTGCTCTCCTTGGAGATGTTCCTTTTATTAGTTTAAGGGACATTATGGAAGGGTCTGTTATTGCAACTGCCTTACCATTGCGGGTTGGGGTTGTCCAGACCATCATCCCTTCACCAGCCGCAAAGAGCATGAGGCCATGCAGCCCTCCCCGAATTAGCCTGAACCTGGAACCATCCAGCTGAATGCTTTCAACGACACCTTTCACTATAAGAGGAAACATCTTGTTCATGTTTCAGAGAGAAGAAGATTGACACAGATGTAGCAATGAGACTTATTCAGCTAGGCTGGATAAAACACATGAAGCAAGAGGTGTTAATGAACAGCAGGTCTCAACCCTTAGACAGTAATGGGGTGCATGCTTGTGTAGCATCACCAAGCTCTGGTGGGGCAGTTCTGTTTGTGACCTATTTATAGAGGCTTGCAGGTAGCAGGCTAGTGTAATGTTTCTCAGAGTGGACTCATTGCTTTGCTGAGAGGCCTGGCCTTTCTAGTGTATCATAAGTCAGTGTGCTGTACCAATATCTAGCCACATACCACATGGACATATCACATACCAGCTGTAGTCACCAATTCTATTGGTCATGCTCCCAATAAAAAAGTATGACATGCATTTGAGACAGGCTCACATTAAGTTCTGCACTTTGATTTTAGGATGCCTGCTCCAGCAGTGGCACAGCATACCACTTTACACAACTACACTGTAGGGGAGGTCATAGCCAAGCAACATTTGGGTTATAAGCTTACAATTCTGAGCTGTGGTTTTGCCATCTTCCACAGAAGATAAGCAGGCATTCTGTTTGGCTAAGGCAATGCTTGCCTACAGGAATAGATGTGTGTTGGAACCAGACTACATGGGTCTCAAATAGGCCTTGCAGTGAACAACATGCACCAGTAGCAAGTTCTCCTGTAGCTGTGCACCAGCCATACCGAGAGACTCCCTGCCCTGGAGAGTTTGCACCTTAGTCGAGCCACATTGGCAAGCTCCTGTATTCCCCAGGAGAGCCAGGTCTCCTGTACTTACTGTGGTCAGCCCAGTAGAGCCGAGTGCCAAAATCTCCAAAAGTTAAGCCAACTGGCATTTGGGATTTCCTCCAGAGCACTTTCCTTCTACTGCCATCCATGGAAGCACACTCAATCTTTGGGCCAGCACTATGGTTCTCCATACCCAAGTCAGCAAAGCACATCATGCTAGTAGGTGGGTGCAGCACAACAGAGACAGTGTGATAGAGCTTCTCGCTGATCAGCACAAGAGCATAGCGGCCGTTTGAAGTTGCAACTCGAATGTCTGGATTCTGGCTGTCAATCCAGTAGATGTTGCCACTCAGCCAGTCGAGAGCTAGAGATACCACAGTGCCCCCCACTGACACCACTCTCTTCCAGGACAGCTTGCCAGAATCCTTGATTCTCAACAGCCTGATGTAGCCATCTTCCCGATCAGCAAAGTAGAGGGACTTATCCCGCACTGAATAGTCTATTGCTGTCAAGTAATCCACATTGGTAAGAGGGAAAACTCTGTGCTCAGGAAGAGTTTCCCCCCTGGCTGCAGGGGACAGCTTTTTCAGATATACCTGGAGTTAAAGAGAAAAGATTGAAATTAGTCCTGTTGTGCTTTAAGTCTGAGATTTACTGTAGGCTTCCCAGAGAGGGGGAAAGAGGGGAGAAAGCATGAGGATACATTCCTAGATCAGCCAATCACTGTTCTAGTCTCAGAGTTGCAAGGGACAGATTTCACTTTCTGAACCAAGGTTTGGCAGATTATGGTTTCACCATGAGGGTGGAGTCTAGTGCTCCCCACTGATGTTGGGGCTCATACAGAGGTGATGGATAGAATCGGAGTTCATTTGGCCAGTCATGCAGAAGTACATTCACATTTCAAGGAACACACTAGGTTGTCTTTACTGGGGAGACCACAATAAGCAAGTTTGAGTCAGCTTGTTGTTACTTAACATAACACTGGAGCCATTTCTTGGCTCATTCCAGTAAGCTGTGGGTTATAGTCTGTCCTAGGACAGAGCCACTGCAGGTTGTTACAGAATCCTCTCTAGTCATGTGTCTTGAGAGAGCTATCCTATGGGACATGCTTATTTTCTGTCTGTCCCTGTAGCAGAGGGGTACCTGAGTAATCACTGTTGGGGCAACCAGGAACATGAATGCTGAATCCTTAAGAGGAATGCAGTTCTTCTCATCAGCAAGCACTTCTCCGATTGGACAGCGACAGCTTCCTTTGTGGTTTGGGTTCAGGAGACATAAGTGGGAGCAGCCAAGTTCCCGACAAGGGTTAGAGGCCATTGGTTGTAGCACTTCATGCATGATCTAAAAGAAAGGCCTGGCGGTCAGTACTAGTGAACAAAGCCACCACAAGTTTCTCTACAATGCAAGCCCTCTATTCCCTGGTGTTTGTTTTCCTCATGCAACTATACACCAGAAAGGCCACCTGGGGTCCACAACAGGAAGCAATTGGTTTACATTAACCTTTGAGTGGAGGCCCAGCAGGGAGGGTAACTGGTGGGACCAAATTTGAGGAAACATGTGATTAGTGTTAGGGAAGAACCAGTGCGGAGGAAGACTCATACAGGGGTTAGCTGCAGGCTGGCCCTTGGTACCAGGAGACAAAGTTGTATGTTCAGAAGAATCAGAGTTTGTGTCTCATATGAGGGGTCATATTTGACTAGTTCTGAGTCACTACAGGTGCGGCCACTAAGGAATCAGGACCCAGGAAACCATTTTGAATGGCAACATGGGGGGGGGTTAAAGATTTCTCCCTAGATGCTTGGCTCCCCTTCAAGAGGCCACCCCACTCTTCAGGACCACCATGCGTCAGGCACAGTTCCCTGGGAATTGTTTGGTCTGGGTCATTGGGAGTCAGCAGCAGGGTAGGTTTTGTGAGAAGGAAGAAGAGCCCCAAGGTGTAGAGCTAGTGGGGGAGGGGGAGGAGAAGCATCTCTGTATTGCACAGAGTTAGAGTCTGCTGGTTTGCAGGTACCTTCAGGCCATAGGGCTGCCCGTGGCGCTTGATCAGCACAGTCCGGTTCTTGCCAGTCTTTTTGTCCACTTTCTGCACAGTCCTGGTTTTCATCTCAGACCAGTAGGTACCATCCTCAAACACGGCTACCGAGAAAGGGCTCTTGATCTGGCTCAGTTGGAACACCTAGGAGACAGGTCAAGTCCATCAGATGTGCCCAGTCTGACGACAGGCAGGCCTGCCTCTAAAGCCAGCTGCACAGTACCTTCATGCCAGTGCCATCCAGGTTGGCAGAGCCAATGCAGTGAAGCTTATCATCTGACCAGAAGATTTTCCAGCTCAGGAGGTCGAGTGCTATGCCAGTCGGCCAGCCCAGCCCTTCGTCAATGAGGACTTTCCTGTTGCTCCCATCCATGCCAGCTTGCTCTATTTGAGGTTTGTCCCCTATTTCAGACCAGTACATTAAGCTATACAATGGGGGGAGAAGGGAAGAATAGATATTTCAGCCACTTCAGTGACAATATCTGTCTGCAAAAGCAAGTCACTCATTACAATTTGCAATGCAACTATTAGAGCAGAGATTCAGAGGGGTTTTGCACTTTGGGCTGAAAGCGGAGCATTTCCATTATCTGAATATTACCACCTTGGCCTCAGACCCCAGGGTAGAGATTTTGAATTAGAGTATTTCAGACTTGGTGCTTTTAGCCCTGTAAAGCCAGCCCAGCCGCTGCTGGAGAAAAGTGTCCTCTAAATAGCTCAAATTATTGTAACTGCTGAAGATTGCTGACTGTTCAGAGCAGGAGTGCAGCTTGTCTAGACTAGGCCGGTGGCGTGTGCAGGGGCTAATACAGTTTTAGTTAGGAGCAGACGAGGGAAGATAGTCTACCATTCATCCCATGTCCTGCAGCCAGGAAGGAGCATTCCTTTCATTCCTACAGAGACTGAATTAAGCAAGGTCAAGGCTTGATTGAGTCTAGCTGTTTTGAATTGCTAGTTACTGGTTCTCCTGCAGTGAGGCAGCTACTACATCGTGTACAGCACACTGAGTACCTGTTAGGCTGACCAGATGTCCTGATTTTAGGGTCTTATATAGGCTCCTATTACCCCCCTGAACCCCCGTCCTGATTTTTCACACTTGCTGTCTGGTCCCCTTAGTACCTGTCTAGTGTCACCACATACCAGCAACAGACAGCTTTCCACAGCACTGAGCTCTGGAGGTAGTTAGGAGCCAGTAGATGGTGCAGAGGAAAGTACTGCATTGGTGCTGTCCCACCTGGACAATGGGGACATGCCTCCCCCCCAACCTCTGACCAGCCAGAACTGCAAGTTGCTGAGGCAAGCATGGTCGTGTACTAACAGCTTGCTACAGTACCCAGCTTCGGGCTGTATTCTCATCTATGTACGAAGCGCCATTGCCAGCATGGTGCGAGTTTATGTCGTGCACCACCAGTGGCTACAGAGTTAGCCACAACACTAGTTCTCATTTTTCCCATTGGATCTCAGATTAGATAGCTTAGTTCACAGGGGAGGGGGAGGAGTCACAGCCCATCTTCCATTACTGGACCATCTCTCCAGCTGGAGAGTGGCTGCTGCATTGTGAGGGTGGGACAGGAGGTTAGAGGCCTTACCCTTGCAGTGGTTGCAGAGCCAGTGAGCGAGGCTGATCTAAGTCTCCATCCAGAACCACGGTGTACTCTGGGTTGCCTCTCCAAGTGGCATTCAGGCAAGTGGCCAGCAGCTCTCCTGCGGTCCCATCTGTCCAGTAGAGATTCCTCCCAATCCAGTCCACTGCAATGCAGTCAGACTTGATGCCTGAAGCCAGAGAGCCACTTACAGGTTAGTCTTTCTGAAGAGGGCGAAGGACAGATGTCCCTGCTGAGGTAGACAAGCTTTAAGGGTGACTGATTATGTTGACTGGAGCTCTAGGGGCACTGCCCTGCTTGCTTTGTCTTGGCACTGTCTAGTGCCTGAAGGGGACCAGCTTTGGTTAGCAAAGAGGCAGCTGGATTTGATGTGCAGCCAGGAGTGTTGGTTTTAGCCTGTCCAGGTTTCAGGCTGCTACAGATGTGTGGGGCACACGAGAGCTGAGCATTGCCAAGAAGTCAGTGGGAACTAGACCCTGAAGGATCTGGAAGCTGCTGGGGGTTTTGGCACTGAAAGAGTTTGTGATCATGGGGCAAGTACACCGCTGGCCTGCCTGGTGAGAGGCCAGAGTGACTAAAACCTTTCTGCACTAGGCCTATACATGGGTATTCACAGCTTAGCTGCAGTGTCAGGCTGTCTGCAGACTCAGGAAGAAACAGCTGTTTTGGAAGTGCCTTTCCAGGAAGGCTAGAAACAGGAGCACAGTTCAGCAAGTCCTGGGGCCTGGATAATTGTGTCAGTACAGAAAACTCTTAATAGACATGGAGAGCAACGATACTGAACAGCTGATAAGCTGCACATGTCAGCCTGATTTAAGAGCCTTGGACACATCAGGCCCAATTGTCTCCAATTAAAGGGGGTGTGGGGAGAAGAGAGAAGAATTTGTCACCCAGTGCAGGCTATGCCACTTGGCTACAGACTCTCCACTTGGAGTAACTGCAGAGGCAGCCAGTAATAAGGATGCTGGAGGTACTGAAAGACAGTTGTGACCCTGCTGGAACTAGTTCCTGCAACCTGGGGCAAGTGAGACTATGAGCTTGTCTTGCTGTCTAGGCTGTGTTTTCCCTTTGTGGGGTCCTCTGAGACAGGTCACCCTGTTAAGTCTGCAGGCCAGCCACCAATCCCTTCCTGCAGGAGCCAGCAGCTAGTGATTACTGCAAGATTTGGGGAGGGAAAGTTGAATCCTACACCCCACCTTTCACAAGTGTTCCTTTCTTCTTGGTGTTCATGGTTATCCACTTGATACTTTCTGCATTGAGATCCATCCAAAAGACCTTCTGCTCCACCAAGTCGTAGTCAATAGAGAAGATGATCAGGTTCTTGTCAGTTGTTGTCAGGACATCCTCTTTCAGACTCCTCAGCCCGTAAAGCAATAGCTCAGACTGGATTGCTACCAGCAATGTTGGCTCTGACCCTACAATCAGGCAGAACCCCATGGGCAAGAGAGTGTTAGTTCCTCTAGAGCCTGTTATTGTATCTTCCCCATCCCAGCCAGACATCCCCAGCACTGGGTAGTGAGCCTTGGCTAGATATGTGAACAGGCGAAGCATGGCAAGGTGGTGGCCAGGGAGCTAAATTCCCATTGCGGAGAACCAGGGGACACTAAGGGAGACTTGTGCTAACAGCCTGGAGACCAAGGGCAACTGAGTTCTGCAGCGGGCCAGCCCTACAAGGGAGGCTGTTCTGATGTTACTGAGACCCCAATGCGGGGGATTCCCTCTGCCTCCAAGATGTCAGTGGCCAAGCTGTACCCTAGGATCACTGGCTCCCTCTAGCATCAGAGCCTTAGTATTGTATGAGCTACCCCTCCTCACACAGGGAGAGGGCATTAGCACTCATCTGCAGGAAGCTAGCAGCAGCCTGGGTGCTGCCCAATTCAGAGGCTGGGTGTCGGCTGCTAGCCAAGCTCCATGTGGGCTTGTTAGATGCATGGGCACCGACACATTAAAGCTCTGAGGAGAGGAGCAGGATTAAGGAAAGAGGACAAGAAGCCCATGTCCTGAGACTAACCTACCCTAGTTGTTCCAGGGCCCAGAATGATCAGAGCATGTGCAGAGTCCCCTCTCCACTCAGATACTGTTCAGAGGGGAACCAGGGTCTGTGGGGCTTACAGCTTCAGACATGGACCAGATTCTAGTGGGTTCCCCTGGGCTCAGGTCTCCCTGGCATGCTGGTGAGGTGTTGTTCCCTAGCCAGCTCATACAGGGACCACCAGTATCAGACTAACCTCACTACACTGAAGGGGGGTAGCGAGAGGGCTGTTGAAGTCAGCCCTGGGAAGGGCTCCGAGCCCTGTTCTGAGCACTGCAAGGAACTAAGGGCCATTGTGGTCTTACCAGTCACTTTACATGTGTGGGCGTCTGGTTCCAGCAGGTAGCCTGGGTGACAGGCACAGCTGTAGGTGCCGTTTGTATTGACACAGGTCTGACTGCATGGCTCTTGCTCTTTGCACTCATTGAGGTCTGTGCAGGAGACTCGGTTGCTGCTCAGTTTGAATCCCCATTGGCAAGCACACCTCTGAAAGCAGAGAGTTGTCAGCTCGCCATGTTCCTCTAGCGGAGTCCCCAGGGCATGGGCCATTCGGGACTCAGGCTTGCAGAGCCTACAGTAGGATCCACAGACAGGGGCCTAGTGGATGTTAGGGCCAAGAGCACTAATGGGGGCTTGGAGCAGCCCCATCACTGGGGAAGGAGGGGGATATGCTGCAGCAGTGGTTGCTTCCTCACCTCCTGCATCAGAGGAGCAGCAGCTTTCCCTGCTTCACCCCTTTGGGAGCCTGAGGGAAAGCAAGGTAGGAAACCCACTCAGCACCAGCTGAACTGCCAGCTACACCTGCTGGGGGCTCACCAGAGTGGGGCTTGCAGGTATAACATGGAGGGACAGAAATACTCAAGTCCCAGTTGTGGCCCTTGACTTGCCAATGTATGTTTAGCCTGGGCTGGACATGGACTCCCAGCAATAGGGTCACATGGACATCTAGGTGGTTCAGTATTTGGAGAGGCAGGGTATTCAGCTCATGGGGAGGAGGCTCTCAGGTGACTGGGTGTCAAGGTGTGGCCAGCCAGAGGGAGGATACAAGAGATTGGCTGCAGCTGCACTCAGGTGTGGGCTTGCTGGAGAAGGACAAGCAAGATTAGGTCTCCTACTCCCATCCTGGTAGTGGGGGAGCCAACTAGGGTTAGTTTGTCCAGACTCTGGAGGCGCCTGGTACCAAAACTAGGCAACAGGAGTTCCTTAGCGTTCCCTTTACTCACAGGTCCATCAGGTGACTGGTAGCAGATCTGAGAACAGGGCTTCCCACAGGGAGACAGACACTTTCCACCTTCATCTGACCCATCTGTACAGTCCTTCTTGCCATTACAGACCAGGGTGTAGTTGAGACAGTCATGAGTCCCACACTGGAATTCATGGCTCTGGCACTTCCTAGGCTCACCTGTTGAGACATTGGTTTTTACTGGCCACCACTCTAGGACAGATGGGGGTGTTGATGCACAGATCTATCTGTGCATCAACACTACTGAGGAGCAAGTCACAAGAGCTTAGGTTAAATAGAGGCTTAAAACTGGTCATCCTGTGACAGCTCAAGACAATGATGACGACATTTATCTTAAAATGGATTAAACTAATGGCTCAGTAGCTAGAGGCCTACAGTGCAGTACGTTGTAGTTGCCAGTACCTGGTATATGTTACATGAATTTGTAGATGTGCTACTGGCCTAGTGTTTCAAAGTGGCTGAAGTGTTATGATGCTAGAAATACTCTCCATTTAGTCATGGGCCAAACTCTGCTCCCTGTGGTCACGGATTAGATGTTGAGGGAAACCTGAGGTGAGGATACCAATTTGGCCTGGTGTTAGATCAAGTAGTTTTGAAATCCAAATCCACCTGGTTATTTGCACCATTTATGTTTTAGCATTAACAGTCAATTTTGTACTCCAGCTGAAGGCTGTAATTTGTTTCAAGTAGTTTTCACTTGGATTTTAATTGGTGAACTTCCCCATTGTCCTTTGGATTGGTCCCTGCTGTAACAGGCAAGGCAGGTAGAGGGAGGGGGAACAGATCAGAAGTCACACAAGGTAAGTGAGCTATGTATGCAAATGGAGGTGAAACCCAGACATGGAAGCTTTCCAAGTCTAAAGAGCATCTATCAAAGCAAGAGCTTTGGCAGCAGTGTCTCTTGCAGTGTAGATTAAGTTTTAAAAGCTTCCTTACATCCTGTTTCATCACTGCCATCTCTGCAGTCTCTTTCCCCATCACAGCGCCAGATGTCTGGAACACACTGGTCTCCACTGCTGCAGGACCACTGCATTGCACTGCAGTGGAGTTTCTCATGCTCACAGTCCTGCAGATCAATCACAACATACTGTAAAGGCACTCTAGGCTAGGGGACACGACAGTCAGAGCCTTGTAACCCTTGCTGTCTTGAGTGTATCGTATCTTAAGCATGCCAGGGTAGGGGTGGTCCCCAGATGCATTTTTCACTCCTCCCTCCCACCAGCATACAGGTGCATGGCCCTACATCAATGGCCAAGAGTCCTAGCCTAAGGATGTCAGCTTTTCAGAGGACTGAAAGAACTTGTATGGTCCCTGGCAAGAGAATTCCTTAAAAAACAGGAACATTTGCATCTGGGGCACCAGGGCTGCTTTTTTGGGGGCCTTCTTTAAACTTGCTCACTGTTCAGAGAAAGCCATAGTATAGGGTCAGTGTTAGTCTGCAATGTATTTGCCAGAGGGTCAGCTATTTCTTGCCAGGGTTTCTAGACTAGAAAAAACTAGTAGTTGGTTTCTTCTCCCCCACCATATCATGCTTTGGGTAAGAGCATAGCCCCAGATACTGGATTACACAAGGGAATGCTCTGCTGTAGCTGGCCTTTGGTGCTCTGCGTTACGCTTCTTCAGCTCATCCTTCAGTGCTTTAAGGACCAGGACAAACTGCTTTAGAAGAGACTGTTCAGACTTAAGATTCTATTGGCTGGATTGCTCAGATCCCCTTCAAGTGCTACCAGCAGGTCTAAACTCAGAAAGGCGAGAACCCCAGTACTGGGAGTGTGCAGTGCTAGAAGTTTGGATTCCCCACCCAAGCCCTGGTAAGTTAAATAGTAGCCTTGTTTCCAATACCTGCTCATCGGTTCCATCCTTGCAGTCTATATCCTCATCACAGAGCCAGTCCTTCAGCACACACTCCCCACTTCTGGGGCACTTCACTTCCCCCAGGCGGCACAGCAGTGGTTTGGGGACTGCACAGTCCTCCTCATCAGAGTGATCCTTGCAGTCATTGTCCCCATCACAGCGCAGGGAGTAAGAGATGCATTGGCCACTCTTGCACTGGAATTCAGATTTGCTGCACTCTTCACGAACTGCAAACCAGAGCTGCAGTTTAGTCTAGCGGTGAGCTGGCTTGCCCCAGAGTATATATGGAAGCTGCACTAGTACTTTCAGAGTGTACTAGAATAGGCAGAGACGTATCAGCTATGTAACAGGAGTGAAGTTTAGGGAAGCCCACAGTGGGGCAGCCTAGATAGCTAACTGAAGACTAATGTGACTGGTACTCTGGCTGTCCTAATGCCATATTCTGCACTGAAGCAGCTACATACTCCACTCCAGCTGAAGAGTGAGGTGTGGGGTCAACCTAGTCCAACACCCAGACTTGCTGCCTTGAGAAGGAGCTCTGTGGTAGTGGAGACCCAAGAGACTGATCCAAAACAATGGCTCCTTTCTAGAAGTGTGCGGTGTCTGGTAAAGGGACTGAGGGGGGGTTCTATGCTTCTCTAGATGGTGTATTCCTGTAACATGCTGCTCTGCCGTGGAGGGGTACAAACCAGCCCTAATCCTAGTCTGCAGTACCTGCTGTAAAGGAATGCTGCCTGAAATTCCCTTATTCCTGCCTGTTATGCCATGAGCCAAGGAAACCCACACACATCTCTGCTGGTCTTACCGCAGCCCTGCTCATCTGCTTCGTCAAGGCAGTCTGGGTTGCCATCGCATAGCCAGCTCTCTGGGATGCAGCGCATGTTGCCGTCACAGCGTAGAGCACAGTCTTGGGTTGGCTTCCAGCAGCCGAGCTCGTCTGAGCCATCTGGACATTGCTGCACGCCATCACAGTGATTCTTCTCCTCGATGCACTTGTTCCCACTCAGACACTTAAAGGCTCCTGGGAGGGAGGGAGGGCGGGCACAGTGTTAGCCAACCATGCACATGTACTGAGTGAAGGTGAGCCTGACTCTGCAAGGGCTCCTGCTTTGCTAGGCACTGAAGGATTCTGCATTATGAGCAGGGCACCTAACCTCACTTGCATGTAGGCCAAGCTATTCAGGTAGCCATAGCAAAGCTGAAGGTTGCTTCTCACAAGTTCTAGGTATAATTCACTGCCCAAAAACTAACCACTAGGTATTTCTCTCCTCACACAGGAGAGCAGTCTTCTAGAACCAGGCAGAGACGGGTCATGGAAGAGACTTGCATCCCTAGAAGGATGCAGAGATCATGGCCAACTCCCACCCGCAGTGAGCAGGATGTCTGCTTCCTTTAGTGCCTGAGTGAAGTTGGTCCAAAGATAGATATCACCTCACCCCACCCTGCTCTAGGGCTACAATGCTGCACATTTTAGTGGTGTAAGTGAAGGCAGAATTCAGTCCCGTTACTGAAATCTACAGCTCTTGCGGATCATGTGCTAGAAGGGGATGCAGTGCTCAGGGGAGATTAGAGTGTCAGTCACTAAAGACCATGGTTTGCACAGGTCAGTGAGGACAGTCACTTGTGACAGACAAAACCAGCTCTATTCAGAGCTCAGGCCAAGTCTGCAGGTCTAAATCAGATGGGGAACTTCAGAGCCCCTTTTTGTAAGTGTGTTACTGACTGTAGTGCAGGAGTATCAGTGTTTCAACCAAGGTTTTCTTGACTGACACTGGTAGTAGGAAACTGATTTTTTGAATAGGCAAGCAAGTCATGGGGCAAGTCTGGTCTAGTTTGGTTTGTGCCTCTGATGGGAGCCTGGCCTTCCTGTGGTGGAGAACAGTCCATGTGTATGGATTGTGCGCCTGGAGGAGAGTAGCATGGCCCCCTCCCTGCACACAGCTCCAAGTCTAACATGGAGTAAGCAGAAGTTGCTGCTAATGGACACCACCTTGTCTGTTGCCTGTCACTCAATGGTTAATGCTGCTGCTATGTTAGAGCCCATGCAAACAGATTGTACCTGGAGTGTCACACAATTGAGAACAGTCTTCTTCATCAGAGCCATCCTTACAGTCTCTCTCCCCATCACACAGGTACTCATGGGCGATGCACTCAGACCCATCTCGGCAGGGAATCCAGGTGCGGGGACAAGACAGAGGCAGCACTGCTGTTGTCTCCTTAGCCACTGGGAGAATGGTGGTTCTGGCTGCAGGTGGTGGAAGAGTCACTGGCTCTGGAACTAGAGAGGCTTCAGGTTAGCATGGTTCCCTGGTGGTGCTGGGAACCAGCTTTGCTTTCAGTCTCCCCTGCAGTCCAACTATCACCCCCCAGGATAGTCTGCTCTGGTGGGCTGCAAGAGTGGCTATGAGTTACTTGAGCCTCTCAACCCTGTTTAGTACAGGGAACCTTACCCACAATACCATGCTGCTAGTGAGCCAGTAGATGGAGCATGTGCCTTTCAAGAGCCAAGCATGGCTGTTTGGCAGCAGTAGTGACATGCACTACAGCAGGGTCCACAGTATAGAGAGTGCACAGCAAGCTATGCTCTAAGTCACAGACAGGCCCATAGTGTTCCTATGGGGGAGTGTCTGAGTGAGGGGCAGGTGGCACTCCTGCTGCTCCAGACCCACCTGGTTAGGTTTGTACCATGATGTTCCAGCCATGGTACTCTTGCACCTCATTATCAGGCTCAGATTTAACTAGCAAGAGCCTAGATGACTAACACGGCGTAATGAGGGGACCGTTTCCTGTACCAGACCATGCTGTTAAGGCTGAGTGGAGCTGTGAGCTAGTCTGACAGCAGAGCAGACACCTGGTCTTCCTTTCACAGGCAGCAAAAAGTTATTCCCTCAGCTTCCCAGCAAGTCAGAGCTTAGCGAGAGCCAGGTCTCTAGACTTGGAGCCATCACAGCGATCAGCATCTTGCACCAAGTTACCCTGGTCCTACAGCTGTCACTTAAAGCTGCTCTAAGTTATGTCAGCAAGAGTGATCTTACAAGGGCTGCTCTGGTAGCTAAGGGTCAGCCAGATCCCGGGGAAGCCCCTCCCCCAATACCCAGCGAGCTTTCAGCAGCTAAGGATGTATCAGTGCTGGAAAACTCCTTCTGCTTGAGGGCAGCTAGCTTGGCACTCTGCCAGCAGGTACAGGCTAGTAGAATCAATTCATGCCAGGAGCCATGTAAAAGCTTACCTGTCTCCAGTGGCATGGCCAAGAATGCCACTACTTTCTGTATATTGGCTTCTTCCACAGTGGAAACTGGCTCCATTGTTCTGTCCCATAGCAGGAGAGTGGTCTTGTTGATGGACACCAGGTAGGGTTCATAGGCGGCTGCTATCCCATATGTCCAGCTTGTCTTCAGAGTGTCTTTTCGATGCTTAGCAAGACTCAGAACCTGCAGGCCTGCAAGACAGATCAGTGCTAGACTGCTCTTGTACACAGGAGGCTGCCTGTTAGGCTAGTGACCGTCAGGCATGTGTACCCAAGGGACCCTATGTATTTGTTTTAAAAGCCATTTGCTTGGTATGTTTAGTGGTTGCCAGTACTCCAGTAGGTGCTGCTCCACAACGGTTGTGTCCTTCCTACTGCTTAAGGAATGGTGTGCTAAACGTTTAGCTACCAGGAGTTTGTGGAGTGCCCCTTGGGATTCAGGCAAAGCAAACTAGGAGTTTCCTTATACCTGAGGCTGCAAGATGCCTTTTTATAGGCTATGGTGTCCTGGTATTTTATTTACAAGACAACCCTGTACATCTCAAATGGGCCTGGGGTAAGATATCCCGGGCATGGAATGGTCATGGAGTAGGTTTGAGCATTCAGCTGCTTTGAGAACTTGATCCACTGGCAGCAGAGTCCTCTAAGCTTCCCTACATTAGGGGCCAATGGCTTCCTAAGACAGTCCTAGCCATTTTGGGGGACAGATGGCAGAAAAATGTAGTATTAGGGGACTTCACCTATCTGGCATAGGTAGCTGGAATCAAAGCTTGCCCTTTGCTAGCTCTTAAGCCAAGATCTCCCCCTCTCCCCCCCCCCCCCCCGACCCTCAGTGCTGGTACTACCACCACCACGACCACCTGCAGATCAAGATCAGGTCTTTGCCTTGTTCAGCACATCAGTGTGTCTCTGGCTGCTAACCTCAGGGAGTCTAGACAAACCAATGCTAGAATTGCAAACTTCTGTACAACACAGGTACCTACTGGCCTGGGCTACCTGTTGGAGTGCCAGCACAGGTGCCTACTGCTAGTGATCTTTGAGCTAATGTTGCTGTTAAGGTGAAACAGTTTAGGAATCTTAAACCCCCCCCCCCCCCACTACACAGAGTTGAGCCCTTTGGTAAATGTTTGTTAAGGGTCAGGATCATGAGTTTAAGCCATCAGCCTTGCTAGGTCAGCTGCAATACCATTTGTAGAACTCTAATCCAACAATTCAGTTCTTACCCAGGTCTTTTGAACTCCAGAGGATGCTGAAGGACTTTGTGTCCAGAGCTATCTGAATGTCTCCTGACCAGGTTTCATTCCAGGCATCATGCACATCACCTCCAGCCAGGTTCATCTGCTGGAGGGGTTTTCCATTCTCAAGCCAATAGAGGGTTGCTCTCTGCCAGTCTAGAAACTTGTGTGTTATGACACTCTTGGAATGGTAGAGCACACTGGTTGCCATGCCAATGAATCGGGTAACACGGATGTCAGTTCTGTCACATGTCAGCCAATAGAGGTCGCCAGAGGGGATATCAACAGTGGCTGAGCAAACTGCAGGAAGAAACATCACTTCAGTGACCAGCGACTCAGAGGCACATTCAAAGCTCCTTTCCCTGGGAAATGGACTCAGACTGAAGCACAAGTTACTTTGCCAGGAGGTTTGTACTCAGACCTGCTAGACAGCAGGTCTGGCCTTGATTTGTATAGCCAGGCGCTATTACTAGAGAGCATGTGTCTGATACTATGCTGCAAAGGAAAAAAGCTGTGTGTGTAGCCACTTCCCTGCTCCAGTCTTCCCAGTGGACTAGGCAACTTTCCCTGGGCGCCAGTATCAATAGTAACAAACTCTGCAGCCCCACACAGGATGTCTCAGCTGCCCCCAGGCCACCTTGTGTTCCCCTCCCACTGCTTTGAGGGGGAAGAAGGGTTTGTATTGGACTCCCGGAGGCAGGACCTGGCTTCCCTTTGCCAGAGGAGATGGCAGTTGAGAGGCCCTCTCTCCTGCAGTGGGGAAGCCAGGCCCTGGGGGTCCTGGCACTTCCAAGGTTTGGGTGAACTGGTAAAAAGTTATGGCTAAAAAAGTCACAAGACTATTCTGTTAAAAGCCAGAAAGTGAAGGTAGTTAGGCATGGGACATTGGTTCGTTGTAGGATTCTTTGTAAAGTGCCTGTCTTCGAGGTGAAGTCTCAGGCTCAGCATCTCACCTGGCAGCCCGGTTTGGATGGCTTCTTTCCTTCGTGGCTGTCCAGTGAAGCGCATCAGGTCCCCTTCATCATCTGTCCAGTAGAGGAAGTCTCTTTTCCAGTCAACATCCTGCAGGTGGATGTTCTGTGGCCACTCCAGCACCAGGGTGCTCTTTAGAGCCGAACCCTTCGGGCCCACTTGCAGTAAGTAGATCTTTTTGTCAGTCGAATACAGGAGGGTCAGCTCTGTGAGACAGGTTAGTGCCAGGGTTAGACTGCCATGCATTAGTGAGAGCCAGGATGCTAACCTATTAGGTATTAGAAAGCTGACTATCCTAGCCCCATCCAGAAACGAGCTATCTGCACTCCTGAGCAGGGTGATCAAACTCAGCCCCTCCTACAGGAGTGGATGAGGTTTAGTTTCTTTGGAGCCAAGATGACCTCATGAAGAATGCTCCCTTTTAAGCCTCAGGGGAGCCCCCCTTTGCCAATTGCAGCTGAGTGAGGTGTTGGGGGGAGTTCCAAGCTATCTAGGGCAAAGACTTCAGCTGAAAGCCATGAGCTAGCCAATTGCAGTAGGAGCAATGCACTTAGTGCACAGCACTATTCTGTATTCAACTTAAATCCCTCTGGCAACTGAGGCTAAGTGGTCCACCTGGGGTGATCACAGCAGCCTATACCCAGGAATGGCTACTAGCCAGATCACACCCTGGAGACATGGCTCTAGCCTCCTGGATCATCCATGTTGACCTAACACCATCCTAGTTATTTCTACTACCCACTCACTTAGCAGCAGCTGGGGAGTTATCAGTGGGGTCAGATGCAAGAGCTCTGTGCCCTACAGCTCCCTCTGAGAAAGGTCCATGCCCTTGATGTCCCCAGCTGCCACACCCAACAAGGTGGGGTATCTTCCTGTTGGAATTTTAGCCTTAGTTTGACTGCCCATGGGAGTTATGTTGGCCACCAGACTAGTTACCCTGCACTGCTGTAGAGGGCAGGTTGATTTGAAGGAGTGCATTCAGATATCCCCTTCACCCCATATTGGGGCATCCTCCCCCCTTTAGAAGAGTTACTGGCACTCAGGCCAGTGAGCCAGTCATACTGTGTCTGACTAGGCCCCTCTGCTTGGAGACCTGACTGGCCAGAAGGATGGGAGAGCTGGGTTCTCTGGGTGACACCATGCAGGGAGTGCATTGCTTGTCTGAGCCTCCCAAGGCAGCTGTTGAGTAAAATACAAACAAACATGACAACTCCATGTTTGGAGCCACAAGCCTACCTGCACACTTGCCAGAAGGCAGAAGGAAAGTGCCCTCTGGGCAAGCACACTTATAGCCCTTCGGATGGACAGGTGACAAGAGGCAGATGTGACTACACAGTCCTGGAGCACATGCAGTTGTGTTCCCTAAGAGCAAGGCAGTTGGCATTAGATTACTGACAATTAAAATAGAGAGATTTGCCTAGAGTCACTGGCAGTGGATTATTCTCTGGACTCCTATGCCAGAGGAAGTCTACTACAGAGTCTTGGGACCTTCTTGCTCCAGATACTGACAACCTGTCCTGGAGCAGTGCTTCACTGGCCAGCCTAGAACCCCACTAGTATTTCCTCTGGGCCACTCAGGTGGTCAGCTACAGCCAACCAACCCCCTCCTTCTCCACTGTAGTGCTGAAGCATGTAGATGTGCAGGCAGACCTCCCAGCCACCTTAACCTAGTAAGAACTTCAGACTCCAGGTCAAATGGCAGACCTTGAAGGATGGCCAGTGATTCTTTGGGCCCCAGTTCTCAGGTACTCCCATCCTTGCTCTGGGGCAGGGATGGGATGCAAAGGTGACTCAAAGTGGGGGGGCCCCCTTGTTGTGTGTGCAACTTCTGGAGCAGCCTCTGGGCTGCTCCAGTGCATCATGGTGCCCTTTACAGCCAACCCCTTCAGGCCCCACCTGCAGCAAGTACATCTGAGCATCCTTCTCTGACTCCCACCAGGAGTCAGAATAGGTACAGTAGAGTCTGCCAATGCCCCTGACCTGCCTTCTTTGCCAGGAGCTGGGAGAAACTTGGGGTATCCCTACTCTGACCAGGGATGGCATTTCCATGCCCTGTAAGCCCCACCCCACCAGAGCAACAGAAGGCTTTGGTGTCATTGACAGACCCGTGATTTACTGAGTAATCAGATCAGAACTGTCTTCATACCCCATCTGAAGTTGCCCAATGCCTAGTTGATCCTTTGGGAAAAGGAACCCTTCCATTAACATACAACAGGGGAGCTAACAGGACTGGAGTGACTAGTTCAAGCTTTCAGTAGCTTCCTGCACAGAGTCACCATATGGGAGCTACTCAGTTAGCAGAGCAGGGAACTGAATTGAAGTACTGCTGTTTGGTTCTGGGTGCCAGGCTCTGCCTTGTTGTAGAATTGGTGAAGCTAGCGGCATCATGACAGTTACTGCAGTGTAGCTGGATTCCACCCCAACAGTTGGGGGAAGCACTCTGCTCAAACTTACTTGGAGGCTGTTGGAGTTCATGCAGCACAGTGAATGCAGAGATGGTGCCGTTCAACAGCACCACTTTCTCCCCTGGTGAGCTGCGGGAAGCAGAGAGGAGTTTTTCTTGGTCTGACCAGAAGAACCAGTTCTCAAACACCACTAGTCCCAGAGGGTCCTGATCTTTCAGTAGCATCTCTGGAAAGGAATATCGCCCACTGCCATCCACCTTTATAGTTTCTATGGACTGAAAGACAGGTTGATTGACGGGTCAGTATTGGGGTACCACAGTAGCTCTCCAGGATTACCAGCATTCAGTGATGCAAGAGTTACTCTATAAAGCACATTTATATTGCCTGAACAGGAGGTAGGTCTGACATCTCTTCTCATTAGTGTTCATAGCAAGTTCCATGGACAGTTTAGTTTTGCCCAGAAGTTATTTGAACTTCAGGTCTGCAGGCTGCTCTAGTTCATGAGAGATCTAGCAATCCTGCAGAGACAGGATCACACTGTCTCTTGCTGGGACAGTTTGCAGTTGTCTAGTGAGCTAGTTACCTTGGAAGAGAAGCCATTTGTAGAGCAGAGTACAAGGCCTTCAGAGCTATGAGTTAGTTGTGTCTGTATAATGTAGAAGGGAAGGTGGAGTGATCTCTGTTGCCTTTTTAACCACACCTTTACTGCAGATCTTAGTAGGCAGTTTAAACTAGCCTTGCATGCCTGATGCTAGCCTGATTCCCAGTACCCCCATTTAATAGGAAGACTCACGCTGCTTCACCCCCCATGTTCACCATTTGTATATGGTTTTGATCTCAAGGTGTACTCTGTATAAAATAGATCATTTGAAAACCCATCTGCTGAACATCCTGTTGAAGTGTCTAACACTGCATGTAAAGTTATGAAAATCCACTATACGATTGTCACTGAAATACTTAACTCTGGGTAGTGTCCACAAAACATCTTTGCAGAGGCAGAGGCAGAGGCACACTAGTAGGCCAAGGGGCTAAACAGCCATTACCTACTTAACTGTCCATTCACTAGCAGGGGGAAGGTATAGCCCAGAGACCTACATTGCAGGAACGTTCTCAAACCTTGTGTCCACATGGGACTGTCACCATGACTCAGCAAGGATGTTTCTAGCATGAGTTAAAGGGGAAGGAAGACACTCGATTGCACCTCTCCTCCTTCCATCTCTGCTCATGAGAGCAATGGCTCAGAACTGAGCCAAGGGAGTAGCCATCCTAGGCTGGAAGTGGAGTCAGCCTGAGAGAGACATTTTGCTTTTAAGTTCATTTAGGGATCTGGACAAACTGGAGAAGTGGTCTGAAGTAAGTTGCATGAAATTCAATAAGGACAAATGCAAAGTACTCCATTTAGGAAGGAACAATCAGTTGCACAAATACAAAATGGAAAATGACTGCCTAGGAAGGAGTACTGTGGAAAGGGATCTGGGGGTCAGTGGATCACAAGCTAAATACAAGTCAGTGTAACTATTGCCAAAAACAAAAAAGCCACCCCCTAACATTCTGGGATGTATTAGCAGGAGCGTTGTAAGCAAGACATGAGAAGTACTTCTTTGGCTCTGTGCGGATTAGGCCTCAGATTGAGTATTGTGTCCAGTTCTGGGTGCCACATTTCAGGAAAGATGTGGCTAAATTAGACAATTGAGACTAGCAACACAAAAGGATTAGAGGTCTAGAAAACATGACCTATGAGGGAAGATTAAGCAAACCCAGTTTTAGTCTGGAAAAGACAGAGGGGACATGAGTTTAAGTACATAAAAGGTTGTTACAAAGAGGGAGAAAAAAATATTCTCCTTAATCTGAGGATAGGACAAGCGGCAATGGGTTTAAATTGCAGCAAGGGCGGTTTAGGTTGGAGATTAGGAAAAAGCTTCCTGTCAGTGGACAAGCACTGGAATAAATTGCCTAGGGAGGTTGTGGAATCTTCATCATTGGAGGTTTTTAAGAGCAGGTTGGACAAACACCTGTCAGGGATGGTCTAGATAATACTTGCCCTGCCAGGAGTGCAGGGGACTGGACTAGATGACCTCTTGAGGTCTCTTCCAGTCCTAGGATTAGCTTCTCTCTCATCTTGTGTTTGTAACTAATCTTGATTTAATACTTGCAATCACTTAAAGACAAATTTAACTGCAGCAACAGATTTTATTTAAACCTGGGTGTTTAAACTTTAAGCATCTCTACTTGGGCTGGCAAGTCTGGTGCATCACCCCCCACTGTTGGAATGACAGACTATCCATGAACTTGCACTGTCCAGGGTACTGAACAGCACAAGATACACATTTCAGGGGAAGCAAGGCTGGGACTGGGGATATGTTGGTGTCACCCTGTATGAGATTCATGAGTGACTTGTCAGAGTGCCTATTTGGCTAAGAGTAAATTTGCATGCTGAAGGCTGTGACCAGATTCTGGAGGGGTTGTGGCTCACCAGCAAAGCAGTGTAAAAGGCACCCTAGGCTGCAGAGCTGAAGGGACACTGCCAGGGTGCTATTGGGATTGCAGAGTAGGATTTTGAAAGGATGGCTTAAAACAAGGTTTAGAAATGGCATCAAGTGGTAATGGATCTTCAGGCTCCTTTCCCCAGAAGTCAGCAGTATTTTAGTGACCTGCCAGGGCTGAACTCCTCGGGACAGCCAGCTATTTCTGAAGCTGGTCCCATCAGTTATTGTAACCAGGAGCTAGAGAACTTTGTACCTCCTTATACTCGCTGATCCAGTACAGTCGGCCAGTTATGGAATCCAGAGTCAGCCCCAAAGGTTCTTCCATGGGGACAACAGCAAGCACTTGTCTGTCAGAGCCATCCATCCCTGCGGCTTCGATCACGGTCCTGCCCTTCTCACCACGGTTCACCCAGTACATGTACCTGGGAGGAAGGTTACAGGACAATGCTGAGTATTGCATTCTGGCTTACTAGTTGATATTCACATGCAGAGGTAATCATGATGCAGACGGAGGCTGCTCTAGAGCAAGTCACGCAGGTAGGTCTCCCAGCAGAGCGCTAGGCTTGTTCTTTATCAAGGCGATGGCTCACCACATATCAGGTGGCCTTGACACTGCTTATACTGGTGCTTACAGCTGTTCTGTTGGCATGATGCAAACAGGTTCTCACCAGCGTGCTACTTACTAGATCGGGGGTAGGCAACCTATAGCATGCGTGCTGATGGTAGCATGTGAGCGGATTTTCAGTGGCACTCACTCTGCCGGGGTCCTGGCTACTGGCCCAGGGGATCTGCATTTTAATTTAGTTTTAAATGAAGCTTCTTAAACTTTTAGAAACCTTGTTTACTTTACATACAAATGTTTAGTTATATATTAGACAGACTTTCTAAAAGTGTTAAAATGTATGACTGGCACACGAAACCTTAAATTAGAGTGAATAAATGAAGACTTTGCACACCACTTCTGAAAGGTTGCTGACCCCTGTAGTAGATAGGGGTGAGACTAAAAGTTGTGCACTCAGTTTCTAACCAAGGAAGAAGAAAGCATCCAAGATGGAAGTTTAGTGGTTACACAGGCAAATCCAGACAGCTTTAGAGAGGTTCTTGCCCACATTTGGTTCTCACCTTTTTGCTGGATACACACTTAGCTGCTCAGGTACCAAGTTCTTTTCTAGCACCTTTACGTACCCCCAGCCATCATTTAGACCAACACAGATGGTCTGGGGATGGTTGCTGGCCCAGTAGAGCTGCCCTGTGAACCAGTCTACAGATATGCTGTTCACACCTTGGACATCTAAGAGACAAAGGATAGTTAGTGATGAAGTCCCTGCTCTCTAAACCTCTATGCCCCAGAGGCAGCTACTAACCCCATGAAATCAGTGTCCCAGTGGAGAGTTCCTTTGGATTAGATCCAGGGGAGAGATGAACCTTGTGTGCACATGACTAAGTGTGGCACAGGACAGTATGGTCCCTGCTAGAAGAGGCCACCCCATAGTTACTGACTAGCTGTCTTTTGGGATGAGGCATCTTATACCCCAAGCCTAGTTCTGCTGTGCAGATTGGACTTGCAGGGCAGATGGGATGAAGCTGCCCTCTGTGTAGACAGAGGCATGGCCTGTTGAGAATTTTCCAGCCCTCCTGCTGGGTGAAGCACTGTACATAGACATCAAGATTCATTACTCCTTTCAGCCCTGAGAGCTGAAAGTAGCGTTTACGGCATCCTAGTCTGAGGGATGAAGTGGTACTGTGATCTATTCCACCTCAAAGCCCATAACGCACAGCGTGCCTTACTACAGGGGCATTTACCTGGGTAGAGTAATGTGTTGCCCTTCCCAGGCATATAGACATGCAGACTTTTGCCTTCATCTACCCAGTAGTAAGCTCCCCTCAGCAGATCATAAGCAATCGCTCCAGGCGTGGTGTTTGTGGAGATCAGGCTCTGGTGGGTGCGAGTTCTCACATCCAGAAGAACAAGGTCAGGGCCACTTGCTAGCAAGATTTGTGTAGCGTTGTCTGCAGTGGAAGATGGAGGGGTTATATGCTTGTTACAGAGCCAGCAGGCTCATGACCACCTTCCCTCCACCCCTGCTGAGCTGGAGGGAAAGGCATGCCAGGGGGGGTCCTGTGCTGCCCATGCCAACATGGAGCTGGGATGCTAGTCATCCTCACAGTACACCACTGGTGGGGACAGCCTAGCATTAGCAGAGAAACAGGCTCGGACTGAGGAGGTGCAGCCAGAGGCAGTCTGGTAGCCAGCTGGAGGAAGGCCAGAGAGTGGACAGGGGTGAGCAGTAGCTGTGGCCAGAGGCTACAGGGCAGCACCACTTACACAGGAGAGGGGATCCCAGCTAGGACAATGCCTGCATGTGCTGGTACTGGGCTGCCCTGGTGGCTAGGAAAGTGATCTTACCAGGAAGATCGCCAAGTTCTGCCAAGGGTATGGCACCTTGGCCTGTCTGGCAGCCCTAGTAAAGAAGTCTCCCACTCCCCAAAATACAGCAATGTTTATGGGGATACTAAAAGCTGGAGCACCTGCCTGAGCTGGGGGTTTGGAGAGCCTGCTACTAGACTTCTAGATGCAATGGAGCACTAGTGCCTGCAGCAGCACCTTGCAGCGGGGTCAGTTCTTGCATAACGGCATGTGATCTACTCCAGACCAGCCTTGCCATGAGTTAGGTGTCTTTGAGTGGGCCTTCTGTGTGGCCACATGTAGTGCTGCTAGGATCTCTTTTTATTGAAGTCTCATTGGAATGCAGCCACCTCTGGAGGCACTGCTGCAGGTAACTGGCACTTGTCGCACCAAGGATGCATGGGGGAGCTCAGAGGAAGCAGTCTTAGGTCAGAGCAGGTTACATGGCATTCCCTTAACTGCGGAAGGTTTACCTAGTCACCATTAGCATCTGGTTCCAGGAGTTAGATATTGCAAATCCAATGCACAGGCATTAGTTTAAACCCCTCTGGCATTAGGGGGTAGAGGCCTTGTCTCATCTTACTTGATAGGGGGACTTGGAGAATGGTTTAGCCATGGCTAAGCCAGGCAGAGGCTTGCTTGGATTCTGTACACAGCATCTGCTATTTAATAGTGACAGCTGTGCCCAAGACTGCTTTTCAGTGCTCAGCCCCTCTAGAGACCTTGTCCAAGTACTGATGGGCCCTCTAGTTCCAGGCTTATCCCTCATCTAGCTGGGGTCTCCCTGCTCTGGGCTGTCAAGCTAATGTCAAGGCCTGTTCAGGACTGGTGGCCAGTTTGAACCTGTCCTCAGAGAAGGGGAACATGCCCACTTTAAACAGTGTTTGCTGGGAGAGTCAAGTTTATGAAGGGACAGGAATTATGCTCAAGTTGCTAGTCCCCATAACCTTGGGAGGGGTCAGCCAGGTAGGTTTGGCATAGCTACTACTTGCAATATCAGCTAGACAGCTGGGTTACCAACTATGACAAGCCAAGCAGTAGAATCATTGCTGCAGTCTTCCCAGCAGTAGGAAAACTAAACACTTCATGTGTTAGCCTGGCTTTCAATTGGCAATATGAGTAGCCCAGTCCCACTACCTGGAATTATCAGGTGTTACTTACCAGCAACTTCACAGATAGTGCCAGAGTGAAGCTGGTACCCCTTTACACAGTCACAAGTAAAAGAACCTAGTGTGTTCTTACACAGCTGGCTACAGGGACTATACACAAGGGAACATTCATCCACATCTGTAAGAGGGAGAATGTCACTAGGTTAGGAAACTGAACAGCCAATGCCTCACAAGCTTTCTAGGCCAGTCTGTCTCCCTTTAAAGAAGCTTATGGCTAGGAGCAACAAGTGCCACCCCAGTGTTTGTGGCATTTAGATCTCAGAAAATGCCATTAGTCCAAACCCTCTCTGCATGCAGCAGTAAGAGGCCACTGTCCAATACCTGCTCTTACACACCAAGCAGTGGAAAATGCTTGCTCCTATTTGTGTGCAAGTTTGAGGTGCAGTGGTGTGGCCAGACAAGATCTCCCCCACAGCAGCAAGCCAGTATGCTTACAGCAGCAGAAGTGTCATACCAGCCAGCAATGAAGTACTCGGCTGTTGACAATTCAGTGGGCTAAAGCCTTGCTCACTACAGGTCTCATCATCCTGTGCAATACCGTCCTCTGGTGCTCCAGTGACCATGTGTATTGTACCCTTTCCAAGGGAGGGAACATGGGTAGGCTGCTGTGTTTCTCCTCTTCTCCAAGATGGAATCCTTGCCTGGGCAAGGCTCAAGAACACTTCAGGCAAAGACACACTATACTGGCCTTTACGGAGATTTAGTAACCCCAATATCCCTGGGTGGGTGGTAAGAAACCAGTCTAACATGGGGCCTCTGGATCTTCATGCATGAAACTCTACTGCCAGGGCTAAGAGACACAGCTCTTAGCCAAGACTCTATTAGACCAGGATTGGCTGGCTGCCTGTAGAGGCAAGACTGTACAGATGATTAGTAGTGAGCATTCAGGGTTAACTGGAATCCCACCAGCCATGGACTCCCCACAGTGGGGAAAGGAAAGAGCTCCCTGCCCCCAACATCCACAAAGCAGATTGCAACGGTTGACGAGCACATGCTCTCAAGTTGCTTTTGGAGGCTCCCTCACACCCCTTTAGGAGATTGTCAAACAGGTGCCGCTGTGCCCCTACCAGTACAGTTCTGTCCATCAGCCTGGAGCTCCCAGCCAGCACCACAAGAACACCTCACGCCCCAGTTGGTATCTGTGCATTTCTCCATGCAGCTGCCGTTGTTCAGAGAGCAGTTTTTGCCTGCATAAAAAAAGGGAACAAGCCTCAGCATGTGAAGTTGTGTTTAGAGGCTCTCAGAGTAAGTTACATTTCTGACAGTTTACTGTCTAAGGGGTTCTACAGCAGAAAGATGCAGCAAGCTGCTAAGTTACCACAAGTACTGAGCTCGTCAGTTCCATCTAGACAGTCTTCTGCCTTGTTGCACATTAGCGACTCCAGGATGCATTTCCCTTCATCACACTGGATCATGCCTTCTGGGCAGTGGGCTGTGTGAGAAGAGATCAAGTTACAAGATGTTCTGCTTCTGCCCTCACTTGGAAGAAATAATTGTTGCCACATGTTTGCCAGAGAAGTTGTCAGACAGACTCCTTGGACAGAATTAAAGTTATGTTTTATTAAGGGAAAGTGGATAAGAACTTTAGTTTCTGATGCTAGCCATTTCCTGTCTGAGCCTATGCCAAGGCTCTGTGGAAGTTTGCATTTGGAGTCCTGATGCATCAGGGAACTTTCAATTAAAGTATTAAATTTGTTTTCACTACTCTGATTTAGCAAGATTTGCATGAAACTTTCCCAATTGTGCACTCCTGCTGCTTACTCCTAGACTAGGTCATTGTGACATTACAACAGATTGCCTGCTTTTCACAGCAGTCAGAAGTTCAACTCTCCTTTCAGATTGGAAGTGAGTAGATAGCTCACATCCTAAGCAAACCTGGATACAGATGCAGCACATGGCAAGAGTGGTTCATCAGGACTGACTGCTTCAGAAAAGTTATCATGTGGCTCATAATTATGGAGTGAGGTATTGAGTTGTACCTCAGCTGTCTGAGGACTAAGCTTCCTTCCATATCCCTACTACATGGAATAAGAGCTAGAGTTGGACTATGGAGAATGGGCCTTCATGGACATTCTCCACATGGATGAGGTGTCCAGACACTGAAGGGGACAACTTGATCTCAAGTTAATCTGTTTTCTAAAGAGATGAAACCACCAAAATAACCTAACTTAGCAAGAGCACCTTGGGGGGGGGGGTAGTTTGTCTTTTAATTAATTGTTACCTCAGAGGCTGTCCCGAGAGATTGGCCACAAGCAATAGCCAGGCCTGACAGGACAAGTCTTAGCAAGGTTTCATTAAAATGGTGGCTGATACTTGAATAGTGTTCAGTCAGATTCTCTCCCCATTCCCCAGACTCCATGGGTGTGGGTCTCCACTAGCTCAAATGCTGTGAGTAAGCATCCCATCATGGGTTGATGCACTTGGGATGGCAGGGTTCAGACAGTGTTTTGGGCTCTGAAGTTAGTCTCCTTCCCTAGGTTTCAGAGCCAGAGCTCTAGCCCCAGCTGCCCTTCAAGTACTGTCTGTACAGACATTTAGAGCACTAGCTGAAGTCCAATTGGCCCATGATGGGTGGCTCACTCCCATTAATTCAGATGCTATGTGGACACCTCATTACTCAATTTTCCCTTCTGACCCATTCACAGCAAGAGGAAAAATTTTGACACTAAGGTGTAAGTGGCTAGAGGTGGATTCAGCACAGGATTTTAGGTAAATTAGAGATGGTCATGTGGTTGGCCAATGACCTCTTGGACATGTCAAAAAATACCATTACCAGTTACATACCACAGACTTCTTCATCTGAAGAATCTCCACAGTTGTTGATGCCATTACACTTCCAGTCTTCCATAATGCATACTTTGTTCTTACATTGCCATTGTCCTGGTAGACAGCGGTTCTGGGGACAGTTTGCTTCATCTGAACCATCTTCACAATCTTCGTGGAGGTCACAGATTTCCCAAGGATCAATACATTGAGAACTCCCCCAACATGGAACTTTTCTGTCTCCACAGACTATCACAAGAGACAACAGGTTACCATAACAGCAGTTTACCAATTAAGTTCTGGTTTGATCAGGTATAAAGGGACTAGCAGCTTATTGGACAAGGCAGAAATTCTTTGAAATCTCCTATCTGTCCAGCGTTCTGTGAACATGTGATCTATTTCATAGACACTAATCTGTCCTTGTGAGGAAGACTCCTTCAGCAGGATTTTGGCCATGTCAATTTACAAGGCACACTTGTTTTCTCTAAGCCCCAATCACTATCTTGAAGTTCAAGCATCTAGTGTCTGGAAGCCTTCACTTACAGAAGCCTCAAAAATTTTCCTCAGCAGAGACATGATGAGCAGTCTCTTCAACAGGTCGATATCTAGTTACTAGACACCAGAAAACAGCAAACAAGAACAATCCTACAGCAAGTCAACCCCAGGAAACTTAAAGGTTAGACCAGTGGGAAGGGTCATGTTTGAACAACGTTACTGCAGTGTTTTAAACTCAGCCATGTGCCAGACTAGCCATCCCAGGTGAGAAGCACCCTGGGGTGCAGTGAAGTAAGTTTACAGGGTTGAAATTTGCTTCATTAAGAGGCTCCCACTAAGTCAGTCTCAGAAGAGGACCCAGTACTATTGTCCTGGGTAGTTTAATACTGTTATTTACCTGAATAAAGAACCCTCACTAAATATCAGGTCACCCATTGACCTACTTTGCCTACAGTCCAGTTACAAGCAAGCCATTCCTTGTGCAACATGGGAGGGGGAATTAGTTCATACTAAAGAGCTCAGGCACTCACATCTTTGACTCCAAGTTGGGACTCTTACACAAGCCATACAACAAAGCCTCTTGGCCTTCAGGGAGGCCATTGTAGTCTTGGACTCCCCCCGCACTAAAGAGCTAGTGGTTCTAAAGCACCACTCCGCCAAGCAGAGTGGAGAGGCCCACCACTTCCCCACCCTGAATGTTGGGCACCTATACCACCAGTTAGCTTTCCGGGGAAGAGCCCTGCCATGCTATGCCATTCACAGATATCAGACATTGGTTATGGTCCCCCTCATCCAGAAAGCCAATGATCTCTGGATTTCCAGTATTGAGGGAACAGATGAAGAAGCAGACTCCTTCCTTCTGCATTTGACATTAGAAGCAGCCACACTCTTTAACATGAATTCCTAGACTCCTCACTCTGCAGGAGGAATTTCAGTGAGAGGAACAGCAGCTCAGCTCATCTCACTCCAGAGGTCTGCTGCAATGGAGCATGCATTCAGTAGTCAGATCTTTGCTGTTAAAGCAAGTAGCAGAGAGCGCATTTGGGAACTACATTTCTAGATACACTTTGCCTCCAAGCATCTGTATTGATAAGCTTAGTGTACTACATACCACAGTTTCTCTCATCTGAGCCATCTAGGCAGTCACTGGTACCATCACAGAGCCAGGTACTAGAAATGCACCTTCCATTGTCACACTGCCAGGTGTTTGGGTCACCACGACATGCTGCTTCTGAACAGGAAGGAAAGTTGTTAGCTGCAACATAGCAACTCAAAGTGATGCAAGGCAAATCACTACTGCCACCCTGTCAATTGTAGGATACTGCTATCCTGTGGGCATGCTGGACCCTTCCAGCCTGGAGAAGAGTAACCAAGCATGTAACAGCTAGGCTAATGCCACTAGCATTGTAGCAGTCTGATTTTGCCTCTGCTTGTTTGATGACTAGAGCCGATTAAAAAACCCAATACAAAAAACCAAACACCTTTGTAGGAGATTTCAGTCATTTTTTGCAGGGTTTGAAGGAGATCTATTTTCTGGGGAAGTTTCCATCACATGAGATGGAAGTCAAAATGCTTACCAGCCAGTTTGTGATGAACATAAGTGTCGGCCAATAAATGTTTGCTGCCAGTTTTTTGTTTTTAAAAGCACAACTTCAATAGAGATTGAAGTAGCCCTAGTAAAAAGCTCTGCAACTGCTCCATCCTAACAGATTTCAGACCAAAATGTCATGAAATTTAGGTTTTAGAGTCCAAGCTTCAGTGAAGACTTTCCCACAACAGAATGAAAAAATTGGACAGCCACATGGTTTTAGAGTATAAGACTATTAGACCAGCCTCCCTGTTTGTCCATCTACTCCAATATTTCATAGATTGGGAGTACTGAGAGCTAGATTTAAGCATCTGCAAGAACTGACAGTCCTGAGTTTTGGATTCCAAGGATCTTTCATTGCCAATGAGTAACAAGTTATGTTCCAGATAAAGCTTCCCCCCCAGCCCAGATCAAGACTAGGGCATGGGGCATTCTTGGCCAGCTGTCTGGGAGGAGTTTTAATAAAGTGTTTAGTGGGAAGCAGAGTCAGAGGGCTTGTGCACAGAGCTATGCAGGACACCAGTCTTCAGCCAAGAGGTGCCCTTAATGGTCCTGAATTGTAGGCTGGGGAGCTGCTGTGGACTGCAGGCTTCCATAGCTAAAGGCTTCTGGGATTTGCAGCCACTTACTGCAGTCAGCATGCATGCTTCACTCTGAGCTCAGCCAGTGTTAGTCCTGCTAGACAATTGTGACTGCCACTTCTCACCACATCCTGGTGATGCGGGACCCCTGCATCTAGCATTTTGGACTACACGGATTCTCAGCTGAGAATCTACTACACAAAGCCAATTGTTCCCGCTTTGGCTGAACTCTTCGGTTACTTGGATTGCTCTTTGCATTAATGTTAACACTCCGCTATGAAAGCTAGCTGAACTGCAGAGCAATAGAACTTCGTATTCTTCCAGTTTCACTGCTAGCGTTAACTCTCAGGCAAGTGGCTGAAATTTCATTTCATGCTGGAGAGAAAGTGCCACAGGGGTTAACATGTTTGTGTATAACAGAGGGCATCAATAAAACCTGTACAGATCACACAACAGCCACTATAGTCAATCAGTTTAGTGCAATTGAGGTTAGCAAGTTTAGTTTCCTCTCTGGCATGTGAGATCTGACAGACATCCTTACTGAACAAGGCCTATGGAATTTTATTTGATTCCCCCATACACAGATGCTCCACCTGATATTTAGGTGCTTGCCAGGGCAGGAAATACTTGTCTGCAATCAAGGAATGCCCTTTGAGTAGGGGACAAGCCTACTCTATCTGCAATTAAGGGCATCAGGTCAAGTTCACACTTTTACAAAGCTAACCTCAAAGAAGCATTACCACATTTAGATCTCAAGGCTTCCTTGGTTTAGATTGTAAACCTGCATAAGAAATGGTGCTAAAAATCAGAAACTACCTTCAGTATTTTTATTGTTCCAAAGATTCAATGGAGTTACACTAGACTGAAGCCTATTAATCAAATTAAGAGTAGTAAGGAAGTTTTGCTAGTGTAGTTCCAGATGCTGGAACGCATGCTGATGTGGTAACAATGCCTAGATAGAACCCAACACTGGTAGTCCACCATAGCTTGTGCCTCTTAACTGCTTCAGCTGGAGAATCATTCCCTATGACCAAGAACTTAATTAGGATCATGGCAAAGGACACAGATTCTCTTTTCATGCCAGAATCTCAAATTAGGTTCAATCAAATTTTCTGGACTATGGTAACTACTATTAGATCAGTAACAAGGTTGCTACACTTAATTCTTGAATGAGTATTTTATGGTTTGAGATGGCATAGCTGGAGAATTCAGGCTAGGAAAGAAGTTTCATTTAACCATCTGAAGTCTGAAACATATCTTGTGTGCTTTTTTGGGCCCGCTTTATTTAAAGGCAGTGGGTTTTTGTATTTTGCTTTTTTAAGGTCGATATTCAACCTTTCTATAAGCTGAAGGGCTTTTATACAGGAGTCTCTCCTCCAAGTACTCAGTGTTGTGTGACTAGCACCAGAAGCCTCATTCTTACATCTAATGAATCAGATGGGTTGCATTTCTGTTGGAGTGTACCTCTCCACTAGGAATGTGGTATTGGTATAGTCGCAAAACTCACCACAGTGCTCATCACTCCCATCTGGGCACTCTTGTTCTCCATTACAGAGCCACATGAAAGGAATACATTTCTCTCCACATGCAGCCTGCTGCAAGGCATGACAATTTCTTTCACCTGCAGAGAGACAGACATACAAGGCTGGAGTCAGAGCGTAGGCAGCCTGCCAGGTTCAAAAACTAGAGTGCCACTCAGTTGTAAGTGTTCGTTCCAGCAGGAGCAATTCATTGCTGGAGCACATAGGAAGGTCAGACTGGGCAGCCCTTGGAAGCATCTAGAGGGACAACCCGGACTGATTTTTGAGGAGGCAGTGAAGTGTCAAGGACACCACTCGGTGACAGGCTAGTTACAGGTTAGGATTGATAGCGATCCCTGGTCCTTGGGGAGGGGAGGCAAAAGTCTTCATCTAATACACCATGGCATCCCAACAGCAAGGTATTGTCTTTAATAAAGGCTCCTTCTCTTCTGCACTGTGGCATGTTTCTCACTGTTTCTCAGCACTGGCTCAGTCGGTAACTTTGCTGCAGAAGTGTCTGGAGTTTGAGAAATGCAATACACAGGCTGGGAGTTGGATCTGATCGACACCTCCATTACCATCTTCATGAGGGTTTACCTGCACTACCACTTGAGAGTTAAAAGGAACTCACAAGAGTCACTGGTCTGATTATAGTCCAGAAAACACAGTCTGGTCAGGACTACTAGGGTCTCCTGAGATTAGAGTGGTTCAATGCCCAAGCATGATGCCTCAGTGAGGGAGGCAAGTAGTACACTAGCATCAGTGAGTCAACAGCCATTTGCACCATACACCCGAGTATGGACTAATGCTCTTCTGCTAAAGGTGGTACCCAGGGCACTTTGCACTGTCTGCTGTGGAACCATGTCTCTATCAGTCGCATACCAGATATAACAGCCCAAGGGACAGCCTGGATAGATTCTTGTGAGCCTGGAAGCAGAATGTAAGCTATCAAGACAGTCTGTATACACTAGTGACTGGGAATGTTCCTCTCTAGCTAGCATTTGTGCTTTCCTGCTTTATCCTCTGTCACAAGAGGTTTGATTGGGCCTTCAGTACCTTGCTGTGCTATTTCACTCCAAAATCAACAGATCAGGTCAAGGTAGGGGCCTCCAATTCTAGAGATTAGTAGTGTTCCACTAGAGGTCAAATGAGGAACTGCTAAGTTGCCCATTATGCATGGTCAGCTACATTAAAAACCACTTAATATAGGCTAGTTAGGGCTACTGACTAAAGAAACCTGCTACTCTGAAACCTGACTAAAGACAGCTGCTCCTTGTTAGAGCCTCTCAGCTCCACAGAGGTAATGCACATGGCTTGAGCCAGCCCCATCACCTCCCCAGTGGGCCTGCTATGCCGATTGGCCTCAGACTGACAGATCCTAGCAGGAAGGCATATGCCACAGCCTCCCTCCAGCAGCCACCCCAAGGAGCAAGGTGGGAAGAAAGCAGAGGCGGGGTACCTCTTGCCTTCTGGAAGTGTAGAGCCAAGTTAAAGGGCAGTGTGTAGGGGCTTGGCGAGGTCCCTCCTTGCCCTACCATACAAACAAGTGCTTGAAGCCTCAGTAAGTTGTACACTACAGCAGTGGTTCTCAGCCTTGTCACTTGCAGATCTGAGAAAATTTTCCAGTGGAGGTGAGGACCCCTTTGGAAATCTTAGGCTGGTCTGCAGACCACCAGGTTGAGAACCACTGCAGGACAGCACACCTGCGCTGTTGGATAGCAGTCACTGGACATGGAGTCATTTTGTTAGCATTTGACATACATAAGGGCTTCGCATTACATGATATAAGAGCACTGTGTCTGCAGTGGTTTTCAACCTTTCTTCATTTGCAGACCCCTTTGGAAATCTATTGTCTGTAAATAACAGACAAGACTGAAAGCGGAGTTCTGATCTAAGTCTTTCAGAGACCCCTTCAACAGAGTCTGGGAGCCCCCCAGGGTCCATGGGCCACAGGTTAAAACCACCTGTCTAGGACACTTGAGGTGTGACACACCCCCACTCACCCTCTGCACCAGGATATTCTTTTTACCATCATCCCTGATCACACTTCAGCTCAGGGGACTTTCACCGTGGAAAACTGACTATGCAAAGTAAGAAACAGACCCCCGGAATCCAGCCCTGCCCCAAGGGGGCAGGAGCCCCGACAGGTCCCCTCTCGCAGGAGCCTTGCTAGGGGCGGGGAGACTCGCAGCTCACCTGCGGGAAGCTCGGTCGGTTCCCGAGTCAGTGCCCAGGGGCATTACGCCGGCAAGCGAGCGGACGAGCTACTCCAGCCCAGCTGCGAGCCACCCCGTGGCGCTACCGAGAGCGCGCAGCCTGGCACCCAAGGGAACCGGGCAGCGGCGCCCCCCAGCGAGCCCGACTCCCGGCTGCCTGGTGAGCCGGGGGAAGCCAGGGCCCCGCTCCAGCTCGCCCCGGGGGCCTCGCCCCAAACCCTGCCGCTCGCTGCCCGGCACAGGTGAGTGGGGCGGGGCTCGGCCAGGGTTTGGGGCGAGGCCCCCGGGGCGAGCTGGAGCGGGGCCCTGGCTTCCCCCGGCTCACCAGGCAGCCGGGAGTCGGGCTCGCTGGGGGG
>NC_048302.1:9517563-9518291 GCF_013100865.1 Trachemys scripta elegans
CGGGCAGCGGCGCCCCCCCAGCGAGCCCGACTCCCGGCTGCCTGGTGAGCCGGGGGAAGCCAGGGCCCCGCTCCAGCTCGCCCCGGGGGCCTCGCCCCAAACCCTGGCCGAGCCCCGCCCCACTCACCTGTGCCGGGCAGCGAGCGGCAGCAGCCGGCGGCGAGGGCCAGGAGCAGCAGCCGGAGCGCGGCGCGCCGCATGGTGCGGGTCGGGTCGGGGCAGCGCGGGACGGACGGAGGGAGCGCGAGGACGGGGGGCTCGCGGCGGGGCTTTATCCCCGGGCCCGGGCCCCCATTGGGCGGGGCCGGAGCAGCCGGGCGTCAATCACCGGCCGGGCCCCGCCGCTCTGCCCCCGCGGCAGCAGGTGGATGCGGTTCCGTCCGTCAGTCACAGAGCCAGGGGCTCCCCCCGCCCTGCCCCGCATCCAGCTGTGCCCCACCGCCAGGGGCTTCCCCCGCCCTGCCCCGTCCCGCCCCGCATCGCATCCAGCTGTGCCCCCACCGCCAGGGGCTCTCCCCGCCCTGCCCCGCCCCGCATCCAGCTGTGCCCCACTGCCAGGGGCTCCCCCCGCCCCGCATCCAGCTGTGCCCCACTGCCAGGGGCTCTCCCCGCCCTGCCCCGCCCCGCATCCAGCTGTGCCCCACTGCCAGGGGCTCCCCCCGCCCTGCCCCGCCCCACATCCAGCTGTGCCCCAGTGCCAGGGGCTCTCCCTGCCCTGCACCACCTGG
>NC_048302.1:9518311-9590647 GCF_013100865.1 Trachemys scripta elegans
CTGCCAGGGGCTCCCCCTGCCCTGCCCCGCCCCCCATCCAGCTGTGCCCCCACTGCCAGGGGCTCCCCCCGCCCTGCCCCCCCCAGCATCCAGCGGTGCCCCCACTGCCAGGGGCTCCCCCCGCCCTGCCCCGCCCCGCATCCAGCTGTGCCCCCAGTGCCAGGGGCTCCTCCAACTCCACCCTGCATGGCATACAACTGTGCCCCCACTGCCAGTGCCTCTGAAAAAAGGTGGTTAAAGAGGGGCGTCCAGCCTTAGCAGTCCCTCGTGAGGGTTTGAATGCCTGCTCCCGGGGCAGGTGTGGGTCACAGGGCATCATGCTGCTTCATGATGATCTTTGTGCCCAGTGTCATGGCCCGGATCTGGGAAGGGTCTTAGGCGTGGCAATGCTGGGGTCACATCACCAAACGTCTAGACCCCTAGAAAGTCACAGGGACAGCACTGAGATGCACAACGCTGAGTTCGGTACCCAGGCTCCCAAGACAACGAATGGGGGGAGGTGTGCACCTGCCAATGAGGTCCACTGAAGCCAGCTCGCAAGGTGAGGAGCCACCTTGGCCAGCCAGTGGGAGATGTCTAGGAGAGAGGTGTGTCCTGAACCCTGCCCCATCTGGGCTCCTGGTGAGACACTGTGACCAAAAAGGGCGAATGCAATCCTGGGAACCATAAACAGGGGACTCTTGAGTAGGAGTAGAGAGGTTATTTTACCTCTATAGTTGGTACTGGTGCAACCACTGCCCTAATACTGTGTCCACAATTCAAAAAGGATGGTGATAAACTGGAGAGGGTTCAGAGAAGAGCCACAGGAATGGTTAAAGGCAGGGGTGAAAGTAAGTTAAAGGACTTACGCCGGAGTCCTTAGCAGGGGCGTGGCCTCAACCGGAAGAGGTGGGGCCTTTAAATCAAGATTTAAAGGCCCCTGGGGCTCTGGCTGCAGCTGGGAGCCCCAGGGCCTTTAAATCACCCCCGGAACTCCCAGCTGCAGAGGCAGCTGGGAGTCCCGGGGCTCAGGGGCAATTTAAAGGGCCCGGGGCTCTCGCCGCCGCTACCGCAGCGGAGCTCCGGGCCCTTTAAATCGCCAATGGAGCCCTGTCACTGCTACCCTGGGGCTCCGGCAGCCAGGCTCCGGCAGTTGGGAGCCCGTGGCCCTTTAAAGCGCCACCCGAGCCCCGCTGCCGGAGCCCCAGGGTAGTGACGCCAGTGCACCGGTGGTGATTTAAAGGGCCAGCGCTCTCCGCAGCAGCAGGAACTCCGGGCCCTTTAAAGGGCTGCCCGAGCCCTGCCGCCGCTACCCCAGGGCTCTGGCAGCGGGGCTCAGGAGGCAATTTAAAGGGCCCGGGGCTCCAGCTGCTGCGGGGAGCCCCGGGCCCTTTAAATCACCAGCCTGGGGAAGCTGGTCCGGTCCAGCACGGTGTACCGGCTCTTGCCGGTACGCTGTACCGAACTGAACCGGCTGACTTTCACCTCTGGTTAAAAGAATAGAAAACCGGACTTATGGTGATAGTCTCAAAGAGCTCAATCTATTTAGCTTCACAAAGAGAAGGTTTGAGGGTGACTTCTTCCACTTACAGATTTAAGGTCAGAAGGGACCAGCGTGATCATCTAGTCTGACCTCCTGCACATCGCAGGCCACAGAACCTCACCCACCCAGTCCGGTAATAGACCCTGAACCTCTGCCTGAGTTACTGAAGTCCTCAAATCATGATTTAAAGACTTCAAATTACAGAGAATCCACCATTTACACTGGTTTAAACCTGCAAGTGACCCGTGCCCCATGCTGCAGAGGAAGGCCTCCCCAGGGTTTCTGCCAATCTGACCTGGGGGAAATTCCTTCCCGACCCCAAATATGGTGATCAGTTAGACCCTGAGTGTGTGGGCGAGACTCACCAGCCAGACACCTGGGAAAGAATTCTCTGTAGTAACTTAGAGCCCTCCTCATTGAGTGTCCCATCACCAGCCACTGGGGACATTGGCTGCTACCAGTGGCAGATGGACTACATGCCATTGTAGGCGGTCTCATCATCCCATCCCCTCCATAAACTTATCAAGCTCAGTCTTGAAGCCAGTTAGGATTTTCGCCCCCACAGCTCCCCTTGGGAGGCGGTTCCAGAACTTCGCTCCTCTGAAGGTTAGAAACCTTCCTCTAATTTCAAGCCTAAACTTGTTGATGGCCACTTTATAGCCATTAGTTCTCGTGTCCAGATTGGCGCATAACTTAAATAACTCCTCTCCCTCCTTGGTATGTATCCCTCTGATGTATTTATGGAGAGCAATTAGATCTCCCCTCAGCCTTCTTTGGTTAGACTAAACAAGCCGAGCTCTTTGAATCTCCTCTCATAAGGTAGATTTTCCATTCCTCAGATCATTCTAGTAGCGCTTCTCTGCACCTGTTCCAGCTTGAATTCTTAAACCTGGTAGATCAGAATTGCACATCGTATTCCACATGAGGTCTCACCAGTGCCTTGTATAAAGATCCTAACACTTCCCTATTTCTACTGGAAATACCTCACCTGATGCATCCGAGGACTGCATTCGCCTTTTTCTTGGCTGCATCACATTGACGGCTCATAGTCATCTTGTGACCAACCAATACACCCAGGTCTCCTCCTCTGTCACTTCTAGCTGATAAATCCCGATCTTATAGCAATAATTCTTGTTGTTAGTTCCTAAGTGCATGACCTTGCATTCTATACTATTAAATTTAATCCCATTTCTATTACTCCATTCTTCAAGGTAGTCCTTCCTGCATGAAGCAACAGAGGGTACTGAATAGTCAGCAGAGGCCAGGCAATGTTTTCCTCTGAACATTTCTAGCACTGGTATTTCTCAAGGACCCTGCTTGGAAGGCTCCATGCTATATGACATTAAATAATATGCTTCTGAGTAAATTGGATGCAGCCTGCTAGTCTGGAGATACCTGACGGGATAGAGGAAATCACTATTTTGAAAATATTTCTGATCCCTGTACCCCTTTCTGCCCACGCAGCACCTGCTGACCTTCATGGGAGCAGTATTGGGATTGCTTGCATGTCTGGAGCCAGGCGTCAGCTCTGATATTTAAACTCGGTCACAAATGCACTTTTCTTTAGCTTGCTGGACCTAGCTTTTTAAATACCACCTGGATGGTGCATTCAGAAGGGGGGAGAGGGAATGTCACAAATGATTAATATTGGGCCATATCTTTAGATTTTACTTGGTTATTCAGGCAAAACTCTCACTGAAGTCCACAGTGCTAATTTTCCTGACTGTTGAGTGCGACACTCAGCCTAAATCAGTTTTTTTCCCATAGGGTGTGGAGGAACTGGTGTAGGAAATGGTGGGACACGTCTGAAAAGGTGTTCTCAAGCCAATGGGAGTGTGACGTTATCTGATTAAAATATGACCATATAGCTCATTGTTGCAACCACTGTTATATATTTGCAACAGATCTTGTACAAAGGTTGTCAAGTGAGGTGTCTCTGAAAAGGTTATGATGTGCTGGTTATGATTATGCGGTCTGCATGCATGTATCATTGTTGTATTTGAAGTTATAAATATTGGCTCTATACTTGGATTTCAAATGTTTGCTCCTGGGGTACCGCCCACAAGGTAGCACCCAGAACATCTGGGAGGGACTATTCAAATTGAATGGCCCATCAAAAGGACACTCAACTCACAATGGACCATGGGAGACACCCATCTACACTGAGTGGACTGTCCTGTGAATGTGCTGTCTGGAATATGGGTAATGGCTTCCGGCAATGACTGAATGAAATTGGGCATGAACATGTGACTTGCCTATGTGACTCCAAACACTAGCTGGTCACCTGTGATTCTCCACTAGCTGGGCTGAGGTTTTTGTTTGAAACAATGGGTTTCCCGCCACATGGCGGATGATATAAATGGTCCTGGAAACCTCTCCATTTTGCCTCGATCCTGCTCCAGTCTCTATCGTGCTCAAGCTCCTGGAATATGAATTTATACTAATGGGAGCATTCTAACCAATGGACTGAGGACCTTCCAGTGATTTGGAAGCAGCCAGAGCCTTATTAAACCTACAGTTTATTCCATCACTGCTACATGCCTGAACCTAGAACTTCGCCATTACTGTTTGTATTTGATTCCTTTAACCAATTTTAACTCTCACCTTTCTTTCTTTCTTTTTATGAATAAACCTTTAGATTTGAGATACTAAAGGATTGGCAACAGCGTGATTATTGGGTAAGATCTAAGTTATATATTGACCTGGGTGTGTGGCTGGTCCTTTGGGATCAGAAGAACCTTTCATTTGATGAGACTGGTTGTAAAGAACCTCTCATCTCTAAATCCAGTGTTTTTGGTGGTGATATGGAATGTCTCAGGAAACTGCTTTTATGACTTCTTGTTAGCCAGTGCGGTGAAACAGGAATGTGCTTTTTTGGCTGGTTTGGTATATCTTATGAAAGAATAACCACCAGTTTGGGGTTGTGTTTGCCCTATTTCTCAGCAGTTTGTCCTGAAGTTGACATTCTCAGTTGTGACCCACTGAGGCACGGTTACGGGGAGCTACTGGGCACTTGGGGAAATCCAGCCCTGACTGTGGGGGATGGGCACTCTGCCAACCTGCCCCTCCAGGCTTAGCAAAATGTCCCATCTCAGCACAGCTTCTGTACTGCAGCTTACTGAAGAAACACTACTCTGGTCAATGCAATGACAACACGGATGCCTCTAACTGGATGGGACGGGAGGGCTAAATTGTCTCCTTCACCATTTATGGGAGGGATTTGTATGACAGGGTGGCTTGTGATGGTAGGGAGCAGGGCTTGGCATTGCTGGGGGGAGCGGTTCCTCTGCTGGAATATGTCTCATATTCCTAAAGCTCATGCTTCAGGGCTTCAGCCAGCCACGTGCAGGGGTTAGGAAGGGATTTCATTCCCCCGTGTTTTCTGGGACATTGTGGGGGAGGAGGGCCGTTTTTGGTCTCTGTATGCTGGTGTCCCTAGTCACCAGCTGAGGATGGACTCAGGTTACTACCTGACCGGTATTTGACTGGCCTGGCCAGATTGTTTATGAATTTTCCAGTTGCCAGAAAAATAATTTAATCTGCTGTTTTTTTAAACCTGGGTCTAAAGATTTGCATAATTATCCCAGTGTACTGGGAGATCTGATGTTAAAGGTTTGAGTCCAACTAAAGATTCTGCAGTGTTCCCACTTCTGCAGTTTAAGTGCTAACAGATCAAAAGTGTTAAAAATACACCGGCTGTCTGCCTGCCAACACGCAAGCGCATCACGCACATGTGAGAGAGGGTTTGAGCCACGTGAGAATGAGGAGACGTGTGATGTTAGCAATCTTAGCTCTGTGTGTTCTCTCTCTAGATGCTATAAATGGCTGTTGAAGGGGGGTTGCGGGGTTCCCTGGGGGTTGGGGTGGGCTTGCCTTGTGGTGGGGTGCCAGGGTTTTTGCATTTCAAAGGTGGTAACCCTAGGACAGGCAGCCAGCCATGTCTGGGTTAGGTTTATGTCCCTTTCTTTGGGGCTCAGTTTGTCTTCCCAAACAAAGCAAGAAAAGCAACACCAACAAGTGTGGTGAGGGTTCAGGGACCATCGGTCTTGGACCCTGGTCCACAAGGGCAGTTTGGGGTTTGCAGGGACCTGCCACCCAGGGACTTGCTCACTGTGGGCAGAATAGGAGCTGAACTCAGACAGAGGACCCTCCAGTCCTGGGATGATTGGCAGAATACTAGGGGGCCTGATTGGTCCAGAGCCCCTGTTTAAACCCAGCACAGGCACACAAAATTGTCCATGGAGCTGGGCTCCACCTTGCTCTGAACTGTGCACTTCCGACACCTCTGGCTTGCCTTCCTGGTATCCTGGCTTGGCCTGACTCTGGTTATTGAGCTGTGGTTCTGCTCCCAAGTTTGTCTCCTGCTTCTGAGCTCCCGATTTTGTAACCTGACCCTGCCTGTCTCCTGACACCTGACTCACGATTTTGCCCTTTGACATGCCTCAGATTCTGACCTCCTGGTATCAGACCTGGCCTGACTCCTGCTCCGACTGCTAGCTCAGGCAGCTCACATCCCAGCTGTGACATTGGGTCATCTGGCAGCTAACAGGTAGGGCCCTCTCTGACCTGCTTGCAGCCTCCTGCTCTATTTGCCAGAGAGTATCCTCTCTCTTGTCTTCCCCCTCTGCCTGAACAATCTCCTGCTTGGCTTTCTCCCCCAGAAACCAGCGTGGCAGCCATGGCTTCCCCCACCCCTTCCTGGCTGAGCTCGCCTTCATGGTCCAGTTGAGAGTGTGGGCCATCGTGAGGTGCTGAGCAGCTGTGTCAGCTCTGTGGGGTAAGGTCGGCTGCTCCCTGTCCCCTCCACTGGGCTATTAAAGGAGCAGATCACCCTGTTACAGTCTCCTTCTTCTGAAGCTTCAGGGATGGCCACGGCTGGAGACAGGGCACTGCACAGGGAGGATCAGAGCTGTGAGGCGGCACAGAACATTCAGTCTCTCAGGGGCTTGGCTGGCGAGTTTTTACTCACATGTTCAGGGTCTAACTGGTCACCAGGCATGGGGTCAGGAAGGAATTTTCCTCCAGGTCAGATTGGCAGGAACTTGCGGGGCAGCCGGGTTTCACCTTCCCCTGCAGAATGGAGTGGGGGTCCATTGCTGGGAATGATCTGAGTGTAGGCCTTGCTGGAGCCATAGGCATAACTAACACCAAAGGCTGTAGGCCTGGCCTAGGCCAAACTAGGTATTGGGTACCCAATACTCATCCTGACCGGAGAGGCTAGTACAGGAACACCCCGAGTTCTCAAGTAAGGGCATGAGCCTATTTTGAGGAGGCGGTATAGGAACACAAGGACAGGATAATGGATGGGGGTGTTTTGTTCGAACTTGCAGGTATAAGGAGAAGGGTAATAACTAACCGCATCAGGAGTGTGATGTGTAACTTGTCTGTCTCAAGCTATAAAAGGGGAAATCCTAGGAGGGGCACCTTTGGCCAGCCTAGAGGGCAGCGTCCTGATGCGCTGACTGAGCTGGTACCATTGTCGCGGGCACCCACATATCACTGTATCTGTAGCTCCTACGGGGTGCCGGCCGGTACCGTGCAATAACTCTGGCCGAGCGCCTGCGCCCCCGAACCGAGCCTGTGCTCTTTCTTATGAATAACACGGAGATCTGCTGAATGAACGTGCTGCACGGCCTACTAGTGCAGGTGGCACTGGAGTTCCAAGAACAGTAACAACATTCCTCAGTGCGTAACAACCCTGGGTACATCTCACTGACTCAGGTCCCTGCCGTGAGGGGGTGTTCGCCTCACACCAGCACCCGGAAGAGGCCCATTAACGGTCACAGTTGCCCCTGAAGAGAGCCCTGGGTATTTAGAAACACTAATGGCAGATGCCGCCCCGCTGAGGGGGAAGCCGGGTAGGGATGATAGAGAGGAAGTTGGTAGCAGCAGGGGGCGCGTTCCTAGTCACTCTCGGGTGAGACTTCGATACCCTGGGGCTGGGGGGAACTCTATTGTGACCTAGCCAGAGGGCTGAGTCGCAAAGAGGGAGAGCTGTGAATTACGGGAAGAGAGGCACTCTGTGGCTGCGGTGGCTTATCCGCCGGGGGTGCCATATGGGAAGAAAGCTGCTAGCCCCATGCCTGGCCGCGAAGACGTGCCTTTGTGGTGAGTGCACCTGCCAGTGCAGGGGCGTCAGGCATTGGTGGAGCTTGGTCCTGAACAGTGTAGTCTCCCCTGGGCCGTAATGCTTTAATCGAATGGCAGTTGTGGGGTTTCAGGCGGGGGTGCTGGTGGCCGGGGCTGTACACGAGGTCTGATTAGATGAGCTACTTGTCCCTCCTCGCCTCACACTCTGACTCCATGCAATCCCAGGACTCTGCCCCCCTCAGGGGCTCCCATATTCCTGGTCCCCACATCACACAGCAGAAGGACTTCTGACTGAGGGAGCTGGAGAGATTTTCTTTCTGTTTGGTTTCTGAGATGAAACTTTTCTCCCTCCGCTGGATTTTGGTGCCTCCGTCTGTTGGGCACCCGATCCTCTCCATCTCTTGCTGTGCTCATGGATGATAGCCCTAGGAAATCTCTCGTTCTGCAGCAAAATCTTCAATCTTATTGCCTGATGCGGTACTAGAGGCAGAATTTGAAACGTCTGCTCCCTCATTTACCCGGACCCCTCCCATCTTCCCCGTTCTATTGTTTTCCTTTCTTTTTAACCAGCAGGTCTCTTCTCAGCTGCTGAGCTGTGTTCGCTTTACAGTCCCACTTTGCTACATGTGACGAGTCGGCTGCTACTGCTGGCTGGCTCCCACTGAACTATTGTCTAACACAGCCCAGCTCTCCCCTGTGGATCGCAAAGCACTTTAACCAGGAGACCAGGTACCATTAGAGAGGGGGAAACCCAGGGAAAGGGGAGTGAAGCGACTTATCCAAGAAGCCACAAAGCAGAGGGGAGAACCCAGCTCTGCTGAGTCCCAGGCCAGTGTTAGCCAGGCTGCAAGGCTCTTTTCCCGACTCCCCTCCAGATTTAAACACACCGGGAAGGCGCATGCAGGGGGGAAAGGATAGCTCAGTGGTTTGAGTGTTGGCCTACTAAACCAAGGGTTGTGAGTTCAATCCTTGAGGGGGCCACTTAAGGATCCAGGGCAAAATCAGTACTTGGTCCTGCTAGTGAAGGCAGGGGGCTGGACTCCATGACCTATCAAGGTCCCTTCCAGTTCTAGGAGATAGGATATCTCCATTAATTATTTTTCAGGTGGAGCCCTCTAGGGCTGCCCCCCACAGTGCAGGGAGGGACTATGGAGCAGAAGGTGCGCAGACAGATTGCAGGCTGAAGGCCCTCGCCGCCTAGAACTGGCTACACCTGTACACGCTGCTGTGCCAACATACCTGCTCTTGAGTCCATCCAAAGACAATCCCCCCATCCCCAGAATAACAGACGGGTTAGTGAGCCACGGGAAAACCGCCTGTTAAACGTAGGTGGCTGAGCTGGAGGGGAAGAGGGGGGAGAAAAAGGCCAGGCTGGTGCAGAGGGGAGCCAAAGGCAGTGGTGGGGGTAAGTGTTAAGAATAGACAGGGATAGAAAGCCTTTCAAAGCCTCGTGGTATTAAATGTGCTGGCAAAACGCACAACTACAACCCCCCCTCAGGGCGAGGCAGCGACAAAGACTGGGCCTGGGCCCGGGCCTGCAAGCACTCGTGTACGTGCTTGACATGGCTGGGCTGACTCATGCTCTGGAAATCAGTAGGGTTACTCACGGGAGTAAAGCTAAGCTTTATGTGGGTGTCTGCAGGCCCGGGGCCTTGGCCCACCTACATCCATCCCCGTAGGTGCACTCTTCATATGTCTGGCTGGCAGGGACCCTACCTGACTGCATTGAGCCCAGACTCCTCACTATGCTACACTACTTAGTGCTGCCTGGCAACACCCAGCAGCCATTCCCTGGCTCCACTGGCCGGGCTGCTCCATGGCATCACAATGCAGCCAGAATACATGTGGGACTCTGGCCTGGAGATTTAGAACAGGAGACTTATTTGGAGCAGGGGGCGGGGGGGAACCCTTTTTGTATCAGGGGCCACAAGCACTGAGGAGCTCAAATCACTTAAGTCCCATTTTCAAAAGTCTTTTAGGAGCTGATGCCATTCATGTAACTCTGAAGTGGCAGTGGTCTAGAGAGGAATGGGAGGTCCTGAATTATAATCCCTGCTTGACCACTAGGTCCTCTTGGGCAAATCACTGCACCTCTCCCTTCTCCATCTGGGAACTGGGGCTAAACCCCCTCCCTCCGAAAGCTCTCGGCAGAATTAGCTAACCTCTGTAATGGGCGACGGAGTGCTACTTGCTAGTCACTGAAGGCCTAACCCCAGCAGGAATTTGGGTGTATGTGAAATGCAGGAGAAGGCCTGGCTAGCTCCTTCTTGTACTGTACTGCATTGACATAGGAGCATTTTGCAGTACCTTGTTTATACTTTTCTTCATGGGGCTGTTGGCTGGTCTGATGCTGCCACCCACAGACATATCCTGGTAATGGAGTGTGGCCAGCACTCTGAATCACATTAAGGAGTGATCAAAAGTTCTTCCCAGCTCATGGATGTTTGGTGGCTCCCAATGAGATGAATTTGGTGGGTCCCTCCCTCCCCTAGACTGTTAGTGTTCTGGAGCTCTTTGTCTCACTGTGTGTTTGTACAGTGCCTAGCCCCATAGAGTCTTGGTCTCACCTTGGGTGTCCATCCCTCAGCAGGGTCCAAAATTATCTCACTGCTCATGAACTTTCCCCGTCTTGTGCTCTCCCTTGGTCCTATAGAGCGTTGTGTGGGCAAACTTCCCTCAGTTCCTTCTCCACTGCCTTTGGCCTGAGACAGAACCTTAGCAGAGTCAGAGTTCAACGTTCCTTATCTATATCTTTCTTTGTTTCTCCATTAATAGCGTAGGTCATAAAGTTTCCATTAGGGTTAATACTCCCATTCTTTTCTAAATAGAGCTGGAAGGGACCCCAAAAGGTCATTGAGTCCAGCCCCCTGCCTTCACTAACAGGACCAAATACTGATTTTTACCCCAGATCCTTAAGTGGCCCCCTCAAGGATTGAACTCACAACCCAGGGATTAGCAGGCCACTGCTCAAACCACTGAGCTATCCCTCCCCCACAGCATATACTGCAATCTCAGTATTGTTTGTGAAATGGAATTCTTGTTTCCCAGCCAGCCCTACAGGGGACCTGGTTCTTCCCCCCGACGCAGCTTTTGCTAACCTAGCTTTGCAAGCCTTGTGCTTGTGACTGGGAGCTCGGGGCTGCCATGCTCTGGCAGCATACGCAGCCTTCCTCACCAAGGAGTTCCTAGTGTAGCTCAGATGCTGGGATCACTAAAGTCTCAAGCCATTATTAGCCCAGCTCGGCTCTGTGCCCTACAGCCGTCCATAGGAGAACCCTGAACACTTTATTAGCCACCACAAGCAGCATCCCTGGCGGTTATTTGATTATCCAGCAGGTATTTTGATGAGGTCGGGGAGGAAAGGAGAATCAACTTTACAACAGGACTTCGTGAATAGGCAGATGTATGATCACGTGAATTAAATATGTGCTGTTCTCACCCTATGGTTGCTGTGCTGACATAGATTCAGTTCCATAGCAAAACACAAACCGTTCCAAACTGGGGTGTGTGTGATTGACTACAGCGTGCTCAATATGCAGACCAGAATCCTCCTCTTCCTCCACTTCTCTGGTTCAGACATAGTGCTTTACTAGACAGCCGTGGGGTGGTGACGTGGGAGGCTGTGAGAGGAGACAGGAACTCTGCTTTTCCATCATTAATCATGAGCTAGTAAAATGTGACAGTAATCCATTAACGTGGGCTGGTTTAACCTTGTTGTTTCACAGGGCAAAGACACTTGGCGAACACAATTATTAAGGTCTCAGACCAACTGTATTCAGAAGAGAACCTGGTCTCCCATCTCTGCCGGGGGCTATATGTTGAGGTAGGAATGCGATGGTTATGGTGGGTGCCTGTAAGAGTAAATAGGGTGAAACAGCTGTGTGTGTTTCTGTAGTCTACTCTTAGCCACTAATAGTACATAGGCACACTTTGGCCTGAAGCCGCTGTGTTGTGAAGACATACTGAGAGCTCCCAGTCACTGAAGCCAACCAGAGATGTGCAGGAACACACCCAAGTTTTGTTTAGTGCTCACCTCTCGCTGCATATACAAATGAATTCTTCACTTTCTCCTCAAAGCGAGAGTCTTTCACATCCTGCCTCCGGGGCCTGCAGTTAGAGCGTTTGTGGGCTCTCCTTAATGCAAGATCAGCAGATACTCATTGACCTTTGGCGAGTATCTTTCTAAGCAAGCTTCAGCCAACCCTCCCTTAGCAAAGATTAAGCAATGCTTTGTTTTTATTATGCCAACTCTGTCTTATTATTTGAGCTATACCGCTGCTGCCTGTAACTACAGCTTGGGGTTGACCCAGCTCTAGCATCATTAACTAGTGAAGCTGGAATTCTAATACCAATGTTGCTACATAAAAGCTGCCATAGAAAAGCCTAGTTTCCGTGATTTGGCTGGGAAAAGCAAGATCTCATCAATATGGAGCAGACTTAGGCAGGGAAGGCACATGTCCTCCAATCATAGAAATGATATGTGCCTTCTGTGGCTAACTCCATTCCACATGGATGATGATCTCTTGCTTTTCTCAGCTGTGGGGGTGGGAAAATGGAGCAGAAGGATAGAGGTGATGTGAAGGGGCTGGCGGGGTGACACGCCCACCCAGATTTCTGCCTTCCATTTAGCCCAGAGGTTTGCAAACTGTATTTCGTGCCCCTCTAATTTGAAAACCTCTGGGCTACATGGAAGGCAGGATTCTGTGAGGGCGCACCTGTGCGTGCTCGCCCTGGATGCTAAACTGCCTAGTTACGGCTCTGCTGCTGACCAATGTGGGCTCATCAACTCGCCAACACTGTTAGAAAACAAGATATGCTGGTCATTCAGTGCTGATCCGTGTCCAGATATTGTAAATGGGAGACAAGTCAGGAGTAAAAGCTGATCACTGAGGCCTGATCAATTTAGTCAACCACGCAGATGGCAAATAATTGTGGAGTGACTGCTGATGTTTCAGCGCTCATCCGTTTGCAGAGACGGTAAATTGGAATGGAAGTCAGGAATGACAGTTGACCATTGAGGGCTGATCAATTTGCCAACAGTGTTGATGCAAAGAACTGAGACTCACAGCGACCACGTAGCGACGATCAGGTTGCTGAGATCGTGAATGGGAAACAATGATCAGTGGTCGTTCTGGTCCAAATTTGGTTACAATGCCAAAGTACTTGGTACCAAGTCTCTAGATAGTTCAGTCAGTGCCGCTTTAGAGGACTTAGATCACTGTCCACCGCTCCTTTCCCCCGATGGTGCCGATCTTCCCAAGCCTGTGCCCTTCGGCTCTTTAGGTTTACTGGTGGTACTGGTATCTGAGGATCCCGCAGTCTTGGGGGTATCTAGTCGAGGGCGGTGGGTACTGAGGTGGTTGACCTTGTAGGGGACCTCTTTTTCTTGGTTGATTCCCTACTCAGGGGACTTGTAGTCTGTTTTGAGAGGAATCCAAAGTGGGGGGAGGGATAGCTCAGTGGTTTGAGCATTGGCCTGCTAAAACCAAGGTTGAGAGTTCAATCCTTGAGGGGGCCATTTAAGGCTTTGGGGCAAAATCAGTACTTGGGTCCTGCTAGTGAAGGTAGGGGGCTAGACTCAATGACCTTTCGAGGTCCCTTCCAGTTCTAGGAGATAGGATATCTCCATTTATTTTTCCTCTTTGAAGTCACCAGAGAGTGCTGAGCCAAGGACATTGATGGAATCAGCCTCATCAGGGACTGTTATATAGGGGGAGGGGTCCTGAGGGCTGGTTTAAGTGAACTTTTCATCATGAGGAGTTGTAATTTTAGTTCAGTTTTTCCTAGCCCTTGATTTTAGTTTGAGGCAAAAAGTGCATTTTTGAGACACGTGACTCTTTGAGGCAGCGAATGCAGCAGGAAGGTCCATCGCTGACTGGAATGGCTTCTCGGCCAGAGACGCAACTTTTAAACCTGGGGGAGACAGGCATACCTTTTTTGGAGGGCGGGGTTCACTTCCTGAGAGGGAAGAAACAAAGAACTAAAGACAGGGAGTTAGCAAACTGTCAATGGCTGCTCAGTCTCCATACTGTCTTGCACTCCAATATATATGGCACTCAGAACAATGTCAGGACGACTTCTTGAATATGTGCTTGTCCCTTGACTGAGAGAGGCCTGGTTATTTTGCACCACTTAAAGGCAAACCAAGCTGGCTAGTTAAAGTGACAGACCCTCCAAGATATGGTACAGTTCCATTTGTTTTAGTTAAGGATGTGATAGGGTATTATATATTCTGGGTCAATAGGCTGAAGAATTCATAGTGCACCCAAGTGTACTTTAAAATGACTACTCAAACATGCATAAAGCTTCACACAACCTGAAAACCTTTCACAGAAACTCTCCTTTTTGTCAATACGGCCCAGGACTCCACTCTGCCATGGCCTTTGATCCTTACTCCTCTTCCCCAGACTTCAATGAGTTAGAGTATAAAGGGATTGCAGGAGCAAACTCTCTTCCTAACTCCTTATTTTAGGATAGTTTCAACTCAACCCATACATGAACTGTTACCCAGGAGGTCGTAAATACATACAAGAGAATTTTAAAATGTTTATAATATAACCAGCCAACCATCTGCATTCACTTGTCTAAATCTTACTTGTTTGGCTTATGATATACTGCCCTGGGCTATGAAAGCATCTTAGGAGAATCCAAGAGAAACTTCATTCTTACAAACTGCTAAACAGCTCAAAAAACTGAACCTTCACCATCCTCAAGTTAGCTTGATGAGCTACGAAACCAGTACCTTGGAGAGCACCCTTTTAATCTATCCAGCCAGACACGTGTTTTTAAGCCACTCTGCTTCAAATGAGCAGTAAAATACACAATTAAAAACAAGACAAGAGAATGAAGTGAATGAATACTAAATGGACATATCTATTTTTATTACCAAAACATGAAATTTATGCATTGTGTATTAATTTTGCTCGTTTAAAATCTATTCTCTTATCTACTCTGCATAAGAGCCAATAAATTACATAAATCAGTTGTATTTTCATTTCTTTACTCAAGAATACAACGGAATCATTTATGATGATCTGGTAGCACATTTAATCTTTTGGATGAGTGGTGGTTGGTTGTTTTTTTAAAAATATTGAGAAGTTCGGCTTAGAAATGCTACCATATTGCTGCAAGTTTCTATGCAATTCCCTCCTCATTGTTAGCATAATGGTGCAGTTTCCTTGGGTTTCTTCGCTGAGGTACAGACTGTGGTGTAGCCATTTCAGGCGTCAAGGCACACAACACTGTTCAGTTCCATTTGTTTTAGTACACTTGAACCGGAAGCTACTGGGTGTGTACAATCCCCAACTCACCCGCTCCCCCTCCCCCCTCCAACATAGCCACTTATTTTAAAGGAACCTATGAGTTCTGATTAGCTCCATGCTGAATGTAGAAGCAATGATTCCATTCAACAGATGTTAAACCAAATACATATGTATTTAATCACCTTAGAGTTCCAAAGAAACATTAAAATGATAGACAAATGCACAGAACTTCTGTAAACGACAATGAACTAAGGCAGTAGCATTGTCACCCTCATGCTTTAACCAGTGTCTAAAGCGGCTTCTAAACGGTTAGAAGTTGGGATACTTTTGTTTAACTTAACAGTGATTTTTGTTTCACCTATGATGGTTTCCAAACACTTCACTTCAGAAAACCAGAACATTATTTCCCCATTTGCTTCCGTAAGTGGATGTTTTACGTTGTAGGTCAACAGCATTAGTTTAATTTTGTATTACAATGCAACCTCTAATTTTCTCACGGTGACACTAAAGCACTATTAGTCTTCCTCTTCCCCATCCTCTTCTTCATCTTCATCAGCTTGGTCTCCAGATTCAATATCATCCTCATCTTCCACCTGAAATAAAAATCAGGGATTTCTTTTGAGACAAGCAACATTTGAGAGAAGTGTGAGCCAGAGATCAAACCAATTTCAAAGTAATGAAAAACAAGCCTAAAGCAAACCTAAAATTACCATACAAATTGCATTTATATCAATATTTCAACTTCTAGGCACCAACCATCATGGATCACCACACTGCTCCCGACATCAAAGCTAAGATATCAACTCCAGAGATCAGCGGGTTTTATTTGACTCCATCCTGGGAAGAGGAAAACTGTTGTCTGGAGTGAAAGCCAGAGATCTGGACACAGAACTTCTCAGAGTTGTCACTTATTTCCTGTGCCCTGGGGTAAGTCTTCCTCCATGCAGTGGGCTGAGTGGGGCCAGCGGCAGGGACCCCAGCTGGTGGGGGGCCGCCGGATGGAACCCCAGACATGCAACAGGCTGAGCGGCTCATCCCCACTGCCGGCCCAGGGTTCCGTCCGCCGGCCCAGGGGTTCCGTCTATTCAGGCCGGCAGCGGGCTGAGCAGGGCCGGCAGCCGGGAGTCCGGCTGGCAGGGGGCCAGCGGCCAGAACCCTACACCGGCAGCTGGCTGAGCGGGGCCAGAACCCCAGACTGGCGGCCGGCTGAGCGAGCTGACGGTCTGGAGTTCTTGCTGCCGGCTCCTGCCAGCCGGGGTCCTGGCCGTTGGCCCTGCTCAGCCCACTGCCAGCCTAGGATTCCGTTCACCCAGTCAGGCAGCAGGCTGAGCGGGGCCGGCAGCCGGGACCCCGGCTGGCAGAAGCGTGCCAGTAAAAATCAATACCGACCCGTTATAGAACATGCTTGTGAGGAGAAGACAAAAAGATGGGCCTTGCAATGTCTCCAGATGGGTAACAAAATCCAGGCTCTGGAGGACCAAGAAGAGCGCGAGTTTCAAAGCTGAGAGTGTCCCTGTTTATAACTGTGGCGATGTGACAAGCAATCAGGTCCGAAGCCACTGGGCTACGTATGTTAAAACCAACTCATTAAATTCCACATGTAAGATCGCTGGAAGCCAGTGCCAAATGCAGGGCACTTCTACTCCACTTAATAAGCAGGCTGCAGCTTTCTGAGCTGTAGCTTTTTAATGGTCCCAGGGTGGTAGCTCTATGGAGAATGCAATACAGCCAGCAAACCTCAAGGTGAAACAGGCAGGCAGGGTTGTGGCAAGGTCCCTGCATGGAGAGATGGTCACATGTTCATTGTACCAAGTGCATATGGGAGGCATAAACACCTACTTTTGGCCCAGTTGATACCCAGTTTAGCCCACGATCTAACTGCATCCCTAAGCTGTGCACCTGCTTTACTTATGGCAAATAGGGGATACGTCTGTAAGTTCAGCCAACTCTTCTGTCTGCTTCCACAACCACTAGCCTATACAATGTGGACACTGGGAGCGACTGTAGGCAAAGGGAGTAGCTATTGGGCCCTCGGTAACAGCTCACTCCAAGCCCTGGATGTTGTAACTTACTTCACTGAACACTTATCTTACCGGTTGCCCAAGTTCCTTGAGCTTGTTCTTTAGTGCAAATATTTTCTGATCCTGATCGGCGAGAAGTACCAGGAGGTCGTCCTGTTCTTTTTTCGATTCTGCCACTTCTTGTTGGAGTTTGCTCTTCTCATCTTGCAAGACGGCAGCTGTACTGTTGCTTGAGTCCAGATGCTGCTTTAGCAATGCTTTTTCCTCAGAAAGCGCTTTAACTTCACTCTGGCAACAGTCACAAAAATAGGAAAGTCACTAACATCCCACGCAGTCAGTTCATTCAAGTCACTCAAGCGACCATTCGTGACAGCTCAACATTCCTGCCTCTACTTGCCTGGAGCTTCAATTCTACAACCCCCACACTTGCGGTGTCTGTCCCTTGTTAGCGGTCAGGTCATGTGTAGGGGTTTATGAATCTGCTACTGCCTTCAAGCTAAGAGCTGGTCCTTTAGCTAAAGCAGCAGGAGCCCACGTTTTCAGGTCCAGAGAGTGGAGATTAAATAATACTTTGTTTTAAGAAGGCTGCTTGGGTCACAGAACTCACCACTGGTCACAACTCCCAAAAGGAAGAACTGCAGATAGCTGAACCAAGTTGGACCTGCCGCGTTAATCACGGTTGGTACACAACGTACCATGGCCCAGTACCCAGTCTGAGCGGGAGAATTGCAGGATTCCACCCCAACGAGGTAAAGACACGAGGCTTCATACCTGGGGGGTGGGGGTGGTGAACTCTGGAGACTAGAGAAAGGGGTCAAAGGTGCATCTAGCGTTTACGAGTCACACTCAAGTCCTGGCTGCAATCTCCAAGGCAATCCAGGCAGGACTGCTATTACAACTACAACCCCGGCCGTTTAACACAGCTTACAGGTGACCTGGACGACACTTTCAAGTTTGGTTTTGCTTTATGATATTTAAAGAAGACTTGACAGGTACGCACGCACCATTTTATTCTAGAAAGTTCAGGAGCACCAAGCCCCATCTACCCCAATTTTTCTGATTGCCTCAGAAGAAACATTTTAAGCAGACAAGGTTAGTGCTCAAACATTAGAGGCCCAAGAGCGTTAAATCTTCAATAAACGCTTGCTCTCCGCCCATCACTGAAGTTTAAAACTCCCGTTTTCTTAACATGTATTTAACATCAACTAAAAATGCCTTTCCTATCCTCAATTGTTTAACTTTCATTTTGACTCTTGAGATCACTTCTCAAGCTCTCCAGACCAAATCTGTCAGGGCAGACAAGAGCCGGATTTCTAATGTTAAAACTCAACAGGAAAAAAATTAAGATTTTTTGATATAGTAAAAGAAAGTCAATTCCCAAAAACTCGAAGCACCCCCAAAAGTCTTCCCCACCCTTGCAGGTCACTTTTAATACTGAAGCACTTCACGAAATTGTGACCATAACTGAAAACTGTGTATGCAGGTATTTCAGGTTTTGTGTTTCACCAATGACCAACCTTCAATTCTTTTATCTCTTGCAACAATCTGCCCTCCAATTCACTGTTCTTTGTTGCTATTACAGCAACGCTGTCGCCCAGAGCAGGAACTGAAGCTGTAGTCTGTGGAATAGATATTCAATACCAGGAACAGTTAGTGTTTCAATCATACACACAGTGGTCAATGTAATTTTCACTCATCCAATTGTAGACTTCTTCCCACCATATAGCCAACGTGCCGGAACTGTGTGTGCTCAGACAAAATCAAAGACAGGTCCTGCTCTGAGGGGCTCTATACACTGTCAGACAATGGACAGCTCACAAATGGAAACTTGCATATGATAGCACTTAAAACAGCAACAGGTTTCTGTACAGCCACGATAAGGGCTTCTGAGATGCAGGCTGGTTGGCATTCCATAAGCACATCCCACAGAGCAGACAGGCCAGGCAGCCATTTTGTTTCTGGCACCAGGCGCTAGCCAGGGCGCTAGGAAGAGCAGGCATTGTTGACAGGAGTTTTTCAGTTCTGAGCTTTTCCCATATGTATGTCTCTCTTGGGAGGAGAGAAAAGAAAAGCTGTTACTGGGGGAAACAAAGGATAACAACACCTAATCACTCAATGATTCCCTGTTCTGTTAATTCCCTCTGGGGCATCAGGCATTGACCACTGTCAGAAGACAGGATACTGGGCTAGACAGACCATTGCTCTGACCCAGTATGGCCGTTCTTATGTTCTTAAAACTCCTGTATGGTGCTGATGCTGTCAGGTCAGATGTGTACAGGGAGAGCTGTAATGGGCAGTACACTGCCACGGTCACCACTGTGCAGAATGAACAAATGTTGAGTGAGATGAACTAGAGCAGCTGGGATTTTGGTTGCTGAGGAGACGGTTTAAAATTCCCAAACATCCAGCTTCTCTCCCAACAAATTTAAATAAGCCCCAGTTTGGTTACTCCCATAAATGACTCTTCTATTACTCCTTACAATGGCAGAAGTAACAGACACTAGTAAGGCGAAGAACTGCCTGAAAGCAGATTCTTCCTTGAGGAAGCCAACTATCACAAGCCACCTCCAGACCCGATTACTGCAGAAGCATAAGAAAGCCGTTTAAGTGGACACCTATGTTGTGCCCAGGTACTGGATATCATATGATGCAGTTCCTTTAGTTGTAAATTGTCTGGTTAATGCTTCCCTTACAGTAACTGTATAAGCTTTGCCATGAAACTACAGACAATGATAGATTCTTGTATATCAGTGTGATCTCTAAACTCAGGGTCTAAAATTCATCTCTTAAAGTTCTAAGTAACTACATGGTTAATACAACAGCAGGGCAGGCAAAGTGGGAACAGTGGCCCCAATCTGTAAAACCTCCCAACTCTCCTGGAGTTTTGGCAGTTTCACATGTAGAAGATTTGCTGGTGAAGCCCTATATGATGACCAAGCCAATGTAATTACTTTTTCCAAAGCCAACGAATTGCCAGTTAAATGTAAGTATTACACTGTTGTGCCTGCTAGTCTTTTTAAATCTCATTCATAATTACATGTCCACTTTTCTTACACATTTTAAATAATTATTGCCCACTCAATTGTGTAACAAGATTACATCCATTAAACCACACTTAAGTGTCGTATGGTACAGGCAACAGATTCAGGAATAAACACACTGATGACACTTTTTCTGACCTTGTTATGTACAGTATGAGTTTAAAATATTACACCACTTTCCCCTGGCTTCTTAAATGATACAAGTGTGCAATGGTGTAACACATGCACTGGTTCTGTGAAAGCATATTCCTCCAGCTCTTATTAGGTATCAACTGATAACTGACTGGTATTTATCTCATCAGTATATTGACTGAAATGAGAGGAAAATACGGACTCAGCATTTCACTGAAGTTCGTGGAGTTACATCAAGGTAGTGTAAAGAAATATATAATGAATTGTGTCAGATAAATGTATATTAAATAATGTTAGAGAAGTGTGTGTGTGTATTTGCGTGTGTGTATAATCAACAGTCTTAAGAACATGTAAAAGGGAACTTTTCTGCTTTCTGCACGTGTCTTGTTGACACAGCTTTCAAAGGTTGTAAAAAAATCAGAAAGTTGGTTTGTGTCTTATCTACAGTGGATTCTTGGACTGTGTAGATAACAGGGCAAAGCAAACCCGACAAATGTGTGATTTACCAGCCACATGCAAACCTCCCTAGGAAAACCGATTAGAGAGGATGGATATTGACTGAGCAGAACTAGCCAACCCGTAACTCCAAGGCCACAAGAAGCAGATACGTAAGAGTGAGACAGCTGTTGTCAGAAATGAGGGAATACAGGAAAGCAAGGAAAAGACAGCTGGACTGAGTAAGGAGGAAGATAGTGACGGCTAAAAACAGACAGATAAGGAGGTACCAATTAAGAGTTTTAGCAAGAGAAGTAAAAATCTATCAGTTTAAAAGGATTTTGGGTTACTGTGTGAGACATATATTTAGAACAGAATGTTGATAGATATTTAATAATCTGCACCTATGTGATGTTAAGAGACAAGAAATAAAGGAAGTGTGTTTAACAAAAGGGGTTTGACAACTGAGGATTTACACCAGATCAGACCAGTATGGATATGATGCCAGAAACAGTCTACCTGTGCCCCAGGAGTGGGCAGTTCATCATTACACTATTCTACTCTATCTGCTTTACTGATGCTTTAGGCTTGATGAAGGTGGTGCTATATTGTCCTAAAACTCAATATTAAACCTTTAAAATATTTCAGCTTAGTACTTGTGCTTTTCCCCAGCAGTAGGGCTTGGTTCTGAACAGGCCCTTATTGTTATGAATGACGACAAAGTGAAAAGAGTGAAAAACATTTTTCTACAGTTTAATCAATAGGGCCGGGATCAGGAAAGGCTGCAAGAGTCCTACTGAATTACCATTTGTTGTAGCAGCTCCTGTTTCTCAGACTGAAGTTTAGAGATGTCCGAAGACTGTGACTGTATCTGGATCCTCAAGGCTTCTAGTTCCTGTGTCAAAAACACCCAACAGAATACAGCTGCTTTGAACAGTGACGGTTAAGTAAGGACAAAAGTTCAATTTCTCTTCGGAAGTAAAAGCTACAAATTATGTACCACGTTATTTCAAGCTGGTTATGTGAGGAGTGAGAAGTGTAGGTGGTGGAACTAGGGGTGCTGCTGCACCCCCTGGCTTGAAGTGGTTTCCATCATATGCACAGTTTGGTTCAATGGCTCTCACCACCCTCACTATACAAATTGTTCCAGCACCCCTCGTGAGAGGCATATTTGTCCACCAATACCACTCCTCTAGGCGTGCTGACAGAGTCCTCAAGAGTACCACCCCAGCACCAGTAATAACCTCATGGAATTTTTAAGTAGCCAAATGTTTGTATGGAGTGCAAAACTTCTTAGTCATCTATTTGAGACTTGTTACATTTTTTTTAAGCTTATCAGAACACATCTTCATAACTCTCCCGGCTGCTGGCAATTCTACAGGCATCTTAATTTACGTTGCAGAAACCTTCCAATGCAAGTCACCTTAGATAAAGCATTTCTCAATCCAAGACTTGTACCTATTAATGTGCTTTCTAATGGGATAAAATTAATAGTGGGATACTTTTAGGCATCGCAGATTTCTTCATTCGGTCATTTCCTAATATAGGTGCTCTTTTCCCCGGTGGAAAGGGCTCAGAACACTCTATATTTATAATGCATATCGGGATTTAAGTGATGTTTTCTGTTATGCAACTGCAAATAGGCAGTCAGGCATCTTCAGAATTTCTGTGCAAGTTTCTCCAATGCCTTAATTCACCTCAACACAAGTTATTCTGATTCTTTTCAGGATTTATGGTCTCGATGCTCTAGGATTACTAAGAGCAGCTCATAAAGTCACACACTTCAGAACCAATCTTACCAGTCAATGGAAACTTAGCTTACAACCATCTCCCCATCCTCTGTTACTACTAGCCATAACAGGCAGCCTTGCCCAATGGATGACCGCACACAATTACTCCCAAGTTACAAACAAAGGAAGTTTGAACTGTCAAAGCATCAAGAACTCACCCTATGTAGTTCATTAGCATGCTCCAATCCAGCAGTTATCTGTGAGGATTGCTCAGTTGTTCCTGTTTCTGACTGCAAAGACTTCTGCAACACGAGAAAAAGCAACCATGAAACTAGATTTATTAAGTGTTATCTCACAGCTAAAAGGGTTCCTCACGTGTATCTAGAGGAATTCTTTGAGACAGATCTCACACTTTCACACCCACGGTGGATACAGTGACAGCACAGCCTGCATCTGTGGAAACCTCTAGTAAGTAGTACCCATCATAAGGCCCTCTGCCCCTCACTGATCCACACACAGTGTGAAAGCATACCAACCTCCTCCTTTCCTTCCGCAGCCGCCTCCCCAAAGCCCAGCTGGATGACTGGCACTCGGAGGAGAGAGAGAGTGGGTAGGATGTGCAATGTGCATCTCAAATGTGGTTACCACCAAGTGACATGCATTAGTTCTTTGAGTGGTCTCTGCACATGCCCACTCATGGACTTGGGCAAGCAGTGTCCTCTAAGGAAGGTGGATCACGACTACTAGAAATACCACTCTGCTACCCTGGCTGCCTACAGTGACTTAAGAGCGCGAGTTCTAACCTCAGGGCAGACTGTTAGGAAGCCAGGCACAAACCCTAAATTGGTTGTGTGTTCTATACTTCGATCTCACCGACCAGTTATCACGGGTGAACTCCTCAGGCTCTCAATCAGCCTTAACATGGAGTCACACGGCATTTATAATACATTCTTCACTCCCCTCCTCAAACCCACCCCTATATCATTCCCTAGGATGTCCTCCTGCTCCACCACTGCCTCTGGAGCAATGACAGTGGCATTCATTTACCGCCCATTTGGGCCAATTTAGTTCTATATGGCCGGGAGCCCCACCCGCAGCGATGGCAGATCACTGGCCTTTCCTTTTCAGAAAGGGTTTTAAGCCCTAGGCTCCCTTGGCTTTTTTCCTTTTTAATTCAAAGTTGCAGTTAGGTTTATTTCCAATCCCCTCTACCCGCTTAACCTGGGTGAGACGGGGATTTCCCTTCCCCTGCGATTTGCACCCTCCCATGGTCCGTTGATTCAACAGATTAGCAGTTTCTGCAGCCTCTAAGACTGTGGGTTTTTTTTTTAGTCACATGCTGCCTTTACCTCATCTGTAATACCCCTAACCACTGTTCCTGGGCTGTCAGATCAAACCGTTTTCCATAATCACCTTCAACCCGCACCCCGTTATCCATTTTCTCAGAAATGACATTTTATGTACAGATTCAACATAATATTATCAAACATTCTGAGGTTTCTGTACTTTATTCCATTGGTCTCTGGGATAATCTGAAATCTTTAAAATACATTTTCTTTAAATGTCTTGTACACCTTAGCATCTCCCTCCTCCATATTGGTCAAACCTGGTCTCAGATTCCTGGCGCAGACAAGTTCCCAAATGAATTTTACAAAAAGCTCTCTGAAACTTTAACACCTAGCTTACTGAATATGTTCAATGAGGCCAAGAAAAAGCAGACTCTCCCACCTACTCTAGGAAAAGATGTGATTTCAGTTATTCCTAAACCTGGGAAAGACCTTGGACTAAGTAGTAATTACAGGCCAATTTCTTTAATCAATTGTGACGCTAAGATTTTAGCTAAAGCTCTTGCTGTGCGACTGGAAAAAGGTTCTCACACACATTGTGAATTTATTACACAAACAAATCAGATAAGTGTTCTTTATGGCTCAGATAATTTGCGTCAACTAATGGATATTATTTCCGCTTTGAGAGATTCTAAAGAACCCTTTGCTGTCATTTCTTTAGATGCCGAAAGGGCCTTTGACCACATAGCCTGGGACTATCTTTTTCAGGTGTTAGCAAAATTTTTATTTGATAAACAATGTATGGCGCGCATTAAGCTTTTATACACTAATCCAGCTTCCGGGGTAGTTACCAATGGTATTGTTTCTGTCCCTTTTCCATTACCCACTGGTATGCAGCAGGGCTGCCCCTTTCTCCTCTTCTGTTTGATTTACCTCTAGAACCTTTAGCCATCGCTATCCGAGCAAATCAGCATATTCATGGTAGCAAGGTGGGCCAAACAGAGCACAAAAAGTATCCTCTACGCGGATGATGCTCTTGTGTTTGTAGCTAAGCCCAAGGTCAGCATTCCTAACCTTCTATCCACTATTATTAATTTTGGACTCCTCTCAGGACAATTAGTTGGGGGTAAATCAGAAATCTTAGACATTAACAAACACGCCCACAAAGGTCTTTTATCAGACTGGGATTTTTAATGGCATTCTTAAATGAAATATTTAGATATCCCTAAGATAAATATAGAACCAATTATTGCCCAAAGGGCTAACAAATTGTGGAGATGGAGTTTGTTAACCCTCAGTTTGTGGGGTAAAATTAATACACAGAAAATGAACATCCTTCCCAGAATTTTGTATGTCCTGAGGGGGGTCTCTAGTTCTAGTCCTCAAACTTATTTTAAGAAATTCAATAATATTTTCAGAACATTCCTCTGGGGCGTAGGTAAGAAACCTAGACTGGCCCTGAAGAAATTACAGCTCCCCCTATTTCTGGGACGATTCCGTTTTCCCAGCGTGGAAATGATCATATTTCCTTTTTGTTAAACCAGGCACCTTTGTGGCTATTAGGCCCTATACAGACCCTATCTTGGATTCAGATTGAATGAGAACTGGTAAACCACCTCCCCCTTTCAGGCATTGTAGGATCAAATTATTGTAGATTTGATGGCTACAGAGCTCCCCCAATAACGGTTGTGAGGCAAGCTTGGTCAACCTTGGCTAGAAAGTTCTGCTTCCATTCATTCTTCTATGCAGAGGCTGTCCTATGGAGAATTCGTATCCTTAAAACCAGCGGCAAAACCTTGATGAGGAGGGATTGGATGGACAGAGGAATTATGCCCATGTCGCAGCTCATGGAAACTGATAAATTTAAACCATTTGTAGATTTTTAGCAAGAATTTTGCTTGCCCTGCTCTGGAGCACGGAAATATCTCCAGTTAAAAGAATTTACTTACAAATGCATCTGGCCCAAAGGCACTGGGAGCTCCAGAACCTTTAAATCCAGGAAGTTTCCTCCAAAATAATTACTCGGCCAGTGGTAGCCTTTTACCATTTTCTGGCCCCCCAAAACTGCCAAAGATTGATAATTTGAGAGTTGCTTGGAATAGAAATTTGGATATACAACTACCTCCAACCCAATGGAATACAATTAGATCTGTGATAAGGTGTCCCGGGGTACAACCTGGAACTGTGGGACCGCTGTGCCCATATCATATCATAAGGGTAGGTGAGTATCATACCGCGCATCACAATCATATCACAGTGGTGAACACGGGGATCCCAAGGTGCTATTCTGAGATATAGAGTATTACAATCTAATGTTAAAAAACAACTATAGACCTGAGACTACATCTTATTCACCAAAAGACACTTTTTTGAATATATTGGTCCCCACATAGGCTAATGGTAACAGGCCTTATCAATGCTGACCGCTGTTGGAAATGTAGCACCAAGGGAAGTACATTAGCTCGTATGTTTTGGGAGTGCCTCGTATCAAGAGTTTCTGGTATCAGGTGGATCAAAGGACCAATTTGATATTGGATACTAAACGGGAGCCCTTCTGCTTAAGTTTAATTCTTGGATATATTCCTGATACCTGGAGATTACCTGGAAGGACCAGAGGAGGGATTTATCCAGGTGAGTTTGGCTGGAATACACCTAACAACACTGGAAGGGTGATCTTGCCACTGTCAGACTGGGTGGGAGGTTTCCAGGACAACTCGAGAGACTGTTCATTCTCTGCACTAGCTGATGGAATTAGAGGTGGATTGTCTCTCTGGATCCACAATAGCATTTGTACTAATGAGATTATCACCAGGTGCGTCTTCCCCCTCCTTCAGAACTGGGGCACAAGTGGGCTGGAGGGGAGGGGTTTGGTTTCTTTTGAGACTTTCGAGAGTCCGAATCCCTGCTGTCCTTATGAGATCAGGGAGACAGCCAACACTGCCCTGCCAACCAGGGCAGCATGTCACACGCAGGCCAGTAGCCAGAATGGTATCTACATTAGCACAAATAGTGGCAAATTTTATGCGGCTGGATCTGCTCCATATAAGACCACATGTCACCTAGTCTCCATGTAACCAGTTCATACTTTTCTTAGAACGGTTAGGTCCTCCTTATCTGTGTAACCAGTTTAGTGGGTCCTCCACTCCTTCCATCCAGCCCTCTGTCCAGAAGGATGCCCACATTCTGTTGGTACCACACTGCCTGCATGTCCTTGGGGCATTATCTCCACTGTTGAATTAGTACAGAGTAACTGGCTAGATTTTTCCCTTGAGTGCACGGATACAAACCATTTGGCAGTGTGGTAGGTTTGGATACACAAACTCTCACCCCCAGTTTGAGGCAGGAAAGCTCTGTGCAGACAACTCAAGCCATGTTGGCTGTAATCAGAGGTTAACTGGTTATAACAAACCATTGTCTTTCTAGTGTTGACAGGGCTGTAGCGAAGAATTGCTAGCCTCATGAAGGTAATATTTTTAAGTAGCTCTGCAACTGTGAGCTGAAAGCCCTTCCGAAGCAGTCACTTCTTACCATGTTTTCAATCACAGAATCCTTTTCTCTCAGCTGTCCCTGTAACACTTCATGCTTATTTTTCAATTCTTCTATCTCCTGTCGCAATTTGCTGATTTCTTCCGGCTGAATGCCATTCATCTGAAGCATATCGCTGTGGGAACTGTGATGCTGATTGTCCTTTCCTAATGGCCAGATATTTGAAAATTAGTATTAAACTTAAGAATAGCACAGTTTTTGTTTACACATTTACTACATTCACACAAGGTATATTCTACAGGCATTTGCTTTCCCCCATAAAGAAACGGAATTACTAATTATTCAAGATTAAAAGATTATATTCTACTGTGTTCAAAAATCTACCCCCAAACATGTGTATGAACTTCAGAAACGCCATTCCTTAAAAAAAAAAAAAAGCAAGGGTGGTTCTTTCTGCTCATTTAAGTCAACCAATGAAAGAGTGAAGAGTCCAAGTGTAGGACAATAGGTGTAGGTCTACATTTCACCACAAACATCCCAAAGCAGAAAACTATATTCCAGTTCACTCTGTGTTAGGACCTAAACACACAAATTTTAACATTTATTTATATTTCGACAGACATAAGGAATGTGTTATCCTAGGCTCAAGATGCCGTGCCAGGTAACAACACTCACATGAAGAATATGAGCATAAAATTAAACTGCCCCATACATACCTCCAATCCCTTCACAGACCCCCGAGCCTCAGCCTAAATACATGGGACTTGCAGCCTGTCCTTAAGGTTAACAGATATGGGGTATTTTGGATCAATGGAGGGAGAGGCTCTCAGACAGCAGAGGGGCGCTCAGACAGCGTCCATGAGTAGTTCCCTTATAGGCCAAGGAAAACGGCAATGCAGGACCTTGGAACACTGACATGGGCCCTGCGTGGTCTCATCCTTTGCCCTCTTGGTGTGGTGGTGGTAGGGCAGCAGCACACAGCTCCCTTCTCTCCTCAGGTGCGACAGTGGGATCAGGGAAGAGGTCCGCCACTTACCCCCGTAGCTGGAGTTTATCTGCATGTGGCCCAAGCCCACTGCCCTCGATTCTCTGCTGGGATGGCACAGGCAGGGCCTTTATTGTCCCATTAAGACGCATGGGGCAGTTCATACCTTTCAGGGCTGCTGTTTCAAGAGCCGACAGACGCAGGCACACATGGCTGTATGCTCCACGCTCTGCCCACAGTCTTAAGCTTTTCTTCACAACAGTTACTGCTACAAACTTACGTTAATGACGAACGCTTCAGACTCTGATGTGCTCACATAACCACAGGGGCTGGATCCCGAGGCACAGGCCTATTGTGTCTGCCTTACCCTGCATTGCCAAGGAAACTAGCACGTGTGTCTACACTGATCAGAGCTGCAGCACTATGACAGGGAAGAGCTTGAGACCTGCCAGCCCGAGAGTCTGCCACTGTGCAGTCTCGTAGGCCAAAGCCAACACCATAAACTGAAGCTAGACATCCACAGCAACCAATGTAGATTCTGGAGCACTGGTATCATATACTCAGGGCTAACTGTACACAGCAGGTAACCTTTTCTTAAGTGACTTAGGAGCCCAGGTCCCATTGAAAGTCAGTGGTATTTAGGTGCTTACATCACATTGATGAATTTTATAAGCTTCATCTGTATAGAATACATTAGGTCATTCATGGAGCAAATTTTCATTGTGCAACCCAATGATAGAAATGTTTCATCCTGAAACATCTCTAAAATCACAAGTGTGTATTCACAGAAATGTAGGGCTGGAAGGACCTCGAGAGGTCATCTAGTCCAGACCCAAATGCTGAGGCAGGACCAAGAATACCTAGTCCATCCCTGACAGACATTTGTCCAACCTGTTCTTATAAAACTCCAAAGATGGGATTTCACCACCTCCCTTGGAAGCCTATTCCCGAGCTTAACTACTTTTACAGTTAGAAAGTGTTTCCTAATAGCTAAATTAAATCTGCCTCACTGCAGATTAAGCAGAATACTACTTGTCCTACCTTCAGGGGACATGGACGACAATTAATCACCATGATCTTAACAGGCCTCAACATATATGAACACTGTTGACAAGTCCCCCCTTCAGTCTTCTTTTCCCAAGACTAAACATGACCTATTTGTTTATCCTTTCCTCATAGGTCAGATTTTCTGGACCTTTCATAATTTTTCTTGCTCTCCTCTAGACTCTCTCCTGCTTGTCCACATCCTTCTTAAAGTGTGTCCAGTTTTGGACGCCACAATACTCTAGGCAGAGGTGTCACCAGTGCCAAGTATAGGGGAACAATTACCGCCCGGGTCTTACATGTGACACTCCTGTTAATACACCCAAGAATGATATTAGCCTTGTTCGTTGCTATCTCATTCAATTTGTGACCCCCCCCGTCCCCGAGAACCTTTTCTGCAGTACTGCTGCCTAGCCAAATAGTCCCCATTTTGTTGTGCATTTGATTTTTCCTCCCTAAGTGAAGTACTTTGCACTTGTGTTCATTTAATTTCATCTTGTTGCTTTCAGACCAATTATCTAATTTGTCAAGATCACTTTGAATTCTAATCCCGTCCTACAAAGTGCTTGCAATCCCATACAGTTCTGTCACCCTTGTTAATATCTATTGTGTTGAAGCAAAATAGGCATTAAACATCCCAGCCTTCTTGAAGTCATCCATTAGTATTTCTCCTTCCCCATTAAGTAGTGGACCTACACTTTTCTTCATCTTTCTCTTGCTCCTAATGTATTTACAGAACCTCTTCTCAATGACTTATGTTCCTTGCTAGGTGTAACTCATTTTGTGCCTTAGCCTCTGATTTTGTCCCTACCTGCTTGCACTATGCTTTTGTACTCATCCTTACCAATTTTTCCACATTTCCACTTTCTAGAATTCTGATGAAGCCATTAGGCCAGTCTCTAGTAAGAAAAGGTTTGCTGTAGCACTGCAACACCCTCATTTCCCTAACCCATAACCCACTGTCACCCAAAATGGGCTAAGATTTAATACCAGACTGTGGTAACGAGGCCTATAACTAATTTTTTTAACACACAAAATCATTAGAACTCTTTTATACCTCATAACGAACAAGTAAATCTTGCTATGCTTGACGTGGCAAGCAGACAGAATCCATATAGCAGTACAGTATCTTGCTAGTTTGTTAAACTGGGTTAGCTGCTTTGGGTCTCCCTACAGTCATGAGTAAGATTTTACTGTACACAATGCCCCGTTTTTTGCTTTTGTACAGCAGTGACGGCAGAATCCATGCATTGTTGGGCAATTTGGCTGCAAAATGCAACCTTTTGTGTTCTCCAAAAAGTTTCTAGCCTCTGATTGCCAAGGCTGGCTTCCAAACGTGAACCAATGTGGTGTTTTCTTCCTGCAACTCCAAACATCCAGAACGACAGCTCTGACAAGTATGAACTACCCCATTCATTTCAAAGGGACATCATCTGTGAAACCTAAGGACACCTGAAACCGGTGGCACTTCACTGCTGATCATTAAGTAGGAGCCTCCAGTTACTGTAATTTTTCTGAAACCGCATCCAACAGGAATGATAAAGGAGCAGTAAAGCAGCTAGCCGCTGACTCCTCCACCTTTGTTTGACGTGTTCAGACAGTCCAGTGCGGAGAACCAGAGAAGTCACAATTCAATGAACGGCAGGGCGGATCTGAACCTGCTGAGTTCTCACCTCTCAAGCTGCTCTACCTCTTCCCAGACCACTGCAGCTAAAACTGCCAGTTTCCCTTTTTCTAACGCACTTAACAGTTGTCCATACAAAATATTCCATCACCAATAACTGAAAGTTTGGAGGCAGTCTAAAAAAAATGTATACGTCGATATTTTTATCTAATGTAACAAATTTGATACTGGTAGAAATACTGTTCTAGTTGCATTCTTTTTGAAGGCAATGAAGTAAGTTCTGTTTTTTCATTTGTGTGAATTCTAGTGTGCTGCAGAATTTAGGGCAACACGCTGCTGAAACTGGAAAGGATTGGTTTCTGCAGAATTTAGATGGCTTGCCATGGACTACGCAGAGAATTGGACGTATGCTATGAAGCAATGATAGAGTTCAGTGTTTTTGCGAAGTATACCTAGCTGTACTTTAAGGAGATTATACTGGTCCTTGTGCTGCTGGATTTGAGACATTTGCTGCGTAACTGCTGTCTGAAGCTGTTCGTTCTGAGATTTTAAAGTATTAACTTTCTGCTTTAACTCTTCGAGCTGCTGATCCTGTGAAAGAAAAAAAAATTGGAATTCTGCTTAATTACTTGTAGAAAACGAATCAATGGGGAGACATGTTGCAAAGCAATAAAATCAGTGCATTAGAGTCAAGATATTTACTCAACCGACAAAAGATATTTTTCACGTGCAGTGCCTGTATCTTGTGGACTGCTTATCTGCGCAGGTCAGTTTCCAAATTTATTATAGGCAAGGCTGGTAGCTCTGCTTATTATTAAGGTGCCGGACACTTCCCCAAGTTATCTGAGCTGGGAAGCCTCTTCCATGTTTTGTAATATCTGGTTTGGAATTCCATTCCAGCATCCCCAAAAGCCAGTTAATATGATTTCCCCCCAACAGTACATGTGACTGTAGATGTCTGCTACAGCTTGTATTTACCTGCTCTCTAATGACTTTTTTATAGTGGGTCACAATGTTGTCATGCTGTTCCAACGTCTTCTTCACCTCCTCTTCCTGTTTGTCTTCTTCACTGGACTTGTAAATAGCTTTAGTTATGATACCTGTCAAAAAAATAGTGCATTTGTTATTCAGAGCACAGCTCATGCATTCATATTCTCACAGCCTCCTCAGCTTAGATAATCGTGTTGCGCCAGAGAGAATCTATCTGGTTTTTAAACAAGTTATTAGTCACCCATGCTGATTTAAATCACTAGATGTCAAACTAGTTCTTAGAAGCTGACTTCAGGAGGTTGCATCAACAACGGGGAAAAGTTTATCCATTAAAGTTTCAACAGCCTCACTTTTCCATTAAGGACCCATAAAGTTCACCATTCACATTTTTTAAGGCTCTCCAACCTGGCTATTTCTAGTGTAAAAAATAACATTCATGATCACATCTTTTAGAAGTTCTTTAATCATTACAGAAGGGGCACACATCCAGTTCCTTTTCCCTTCATCTATAAGGAAGCTGGAGAAATGATGCACTGTAATCAGAAGTAGAGCTTGTGAAGCGAATTCTTGTATACTATAATTTTTATTTTTGGTTGCCACCTTCTCGTGCATCATCTTCGAGTACAGACCTGATGGCCTATATAAGCACAAGTTCAAAAATTTTCCATTACCAATAGTCTGATCAACAACAACATGCACAAACAGCCAACTGGCTTACCCATGTGAAGAAGCCTGATTAAGTACAAAACCTAACACTGCACGAGGAGCAGTCAGATAAAACATCTGAACTGCAAGCCATGGCGTATTGTAACCCATATCCGTGATTACAGTACAATCCTTCATACCACTTAGAGAATTTTAGGTTTCATTGTACAACCTTTAAAAATCTAAATTCAGAATGGGTTGTAATTCAATCACGGCAATCTGAAGTGTACAGCAAGTGACATTACCAAAAGAGTAATATATCTCACCCTCCAATTCCTTTACCAGTTTAGTAAATTCGTGATCAAACATCATGTGGTCTGCGCTAGAAAAACTAGGCTGAGGTTTCTGAGCAGCTTTGGAATACAGTTCATGTTTGCTAATGAAACCTAGTTTCTCGATGAAGTTCTCCTTGCCAATCCTCTTCTCGATCAGCTGTTTTAGTTTCTCTCTAAAAGAAAAAGATGTAGTTAATATGGCACATCAGGCAAGACTGTGCCTAGAGAAGGAAAACAAAAAAACCCCCAAAAAACGGAGAGCAGTGAAACATCACCCTTTTTACTTCCCCTCCAAAGGGTACTTTTGTTGGTCAGGAAATTATCTGTAACAATTCCTTTTCCCCAGCCAAACAAACAGACTTTTCTTGGCACTACAAAGTTGATTGTTCCCAGTCTGCCACGATCAGCTGTTCACATGTCACAGGTGAAAGGAGACATGAAGAAGGTACTAACTGTATTTCTTGGTAAGAATGGCTCAGCTGCTATGCACTGTGTAAGGGGCTGTATCAATGACTTTTCCCAGCTGATTAGCATGGAGAAACCATCTCACATTTTCTAGCCACATGTATTCCCTCCTGTAAGGAATAAATTAAAAGCAAGGGGCTAGAGGGGTTGTTAAAGTAAGAATATCAATAATATAGGTTGTGTTGTCTTTCATTTAGAAACTTCTTCCTAGTTTAGGGACAGCTAATAACCTGCACACAAACTTTCACCTCCCCTAAAGTCTTCAGTTAGTCCTACACCATACGTACTTCCTACAATTTTCGAGGGAATTGTCATTGTAATAAATGCAAATGCCCAGCAAAAGCGCACACAGGCCTTGAACTAACTGCTCCTCTTCTCCAAGGTTTTCGGCTATCTGCCCAGTGAGCTGGAACATTTGCTAAGGAAGTTTAAACATTTCATGAGCAGAATATACAAAACGTACCTTTCCCTTCCAACACGTAATCTCAGCCTAAACTTATTACATCTTAATTAAACATGTAAAACCAATTTCTTTACCCATTAAAACCGTAAGCTTAATTAGTAATATCAGTATGCTACAGCAAATGAAACTGCTCATACATTTAGTTTGTTTTCAGGGATTTGTACAATGTGTATATATATTGCTATTCAAGATAACTCAATGTAATATTTAAAAGGGTTCTCTTTACCCAAACCCAGTTCTCTTCCATATGTTAATCGTGAAAGTTTTTTGAAGGCACTGTCTACCACTAGCCAGTATATGATGCTTAACTGTCAACTGGATTAAGTTCCTCTTCAGAGAAGTATATTTATCATTGATCAGAGGGGTAGCCGTGTTAGTCTGGATCTGTAAAAAGCAACAGAGAAACAGAGAGTCCTGTGGCACCTTTAAGACTAACAGATGTATTGGGGCATAAGCTTTCGTGGGTGAGTGCCCACTGCGTCTGACAAAGTGGGTATTCACCCATGAAAGCTTATATTCCAATACATCTGTTAGTCTTAAAGGTGCCACAAGACTCTCTATTGCTTTTTATATTTATCATTACAATTCACTGAGATTAAGACATCCCATTTCTGTGAGATTACACATGTGAGATTCTTCATACTGAAACTCCATGAGTTTATCTGCAGCGACACACACTATAGGCATATCCACACTGAAATCAAGGTGTGCTAGCAGCTTGCATAGGCATACCCACAAACAGCTAAAAACAGCATTGAGGACACAGAGGCACGGATCCCAGCACCATCTAGAAATGCAAATATGTACCCAGGGTCCTGGGCAGGCTTGTATAGTGCACACTGAAGTCTGTGCCTCCCCTTCTTCATTGCTATTTTTGGCATACTAGCCAAGTCAAAGCTAATGTGGGTGTTCCTACCCAAGCTGCAATCACACCAATTGCAATGCACGTGTACTCGAAATTTGCAAAACTGCCCAAAAGCTTCTCCAAGCAACAGTTAGCTGTGCTCAGAGGAAATATAAGACGTCTTTTCAAATTCACAGATTTGATTATGCTTTGGTGAGTGTCTACATGTTAACATAAAAGGGACACTACCCCTTTAAGCCCCACACCTACTATCCTTAAATATTCTGCAGCATTCCTGCAAGTTTATCTGCATTTTTAATATTAAAAATATTTTTTTTCTATTTAAACTCCTGTATTCTGTAAACATTTCAAGGATACAAATGGAATATTGGCCGAGTTGTGGAGAAAGTGTGTGACAGCAATTGGACAATCGCTTAACCAGGTACAAAGCAGCATTAATAATCCAACTCTTGTCTGCACTTTGCTGCCCTGAAATGGAAAAGCTGGCATTAATTTCTTCATATACAGCATTCAATGAAGTGCTTTAGAGGCTGTATTTACTTCAGAACCCACCCACTTTCAACTTTAAGGATAAAAAAAGGAAGTCAAGGCTTCCAAAAATACACATTTACTAGCTATACTTAACATAGCTTTAGTGCTTTGATGGAAAGGATTCACAAAAGTCTAGCAGTCTTCAATGCATGTCAAACCAAGACAGATGTAAGGTGTGACTCAACACAAATTAGCATTGGAACAAAATCATGACAAGTTAGTTTGCCTTTATAATTAATGCTGGGACAACAATATTGTTAAGTGGCAAAAAATACATGCAGAACCTTCTGGGGGAAATGCTGCATAAAGTGCTCAGTTACCACAAATCAGCTGCAAACTTTTAAAGTGCCCCAGCACTAAGGCTAGGTCTACACTTGTGGGGGGGGGGAGAGGGGTCGACCTAAGATACGCAACTTCAGCTACGTGAATAGCGTAGCTGAAGTTGCGTATTTTAGGTCGACTTACCTGGCTGTGAGGAGGGCGGCGAGTTGACCGCTGCCGCTCCGCTGTCGACTCCGCTTCCGTCTCTTACCGCGGTGGATTTCTGGAGTCGACGGCAGAGCGATCAGGGATCGATTTTATTGCGTCTTCACTAGACGCGATAAGTCGATCCCCAATAGACTGACTGCTACCCGCCGATCCGGCAGTTAGTGAAGACGTGCCCTAATACGCGGTCTTCATTTGCTGCAAATATAATGTATACCCACTACTGATGTGTTGTGCCACCGGTTAAGATTTTATTTTAAGGTGAAAACGGATTGCTACAGGGCAGTTTTTTTGGTGATACAGTAATACACAAGGTAAACCAGAATATTCTAAATGCAGCCATCTTGTCTTTCAATTTAGTATGCTGGAAAATTAGTTTTCTTCTGAATAGCTTACCAAAAGGTTATTCAAATTAATACACAAGAAATGTGTGAAATAATACTATTCAAGATTTTGTTAAGTAATTTTAAGTGTTTTAAATCCACACAATTAGGCCAGGAGGTACCACTGACAATGGTTTTGAGCTGTTCATTATGTACATTTTGGTCCTTTAAAGCAGATCTTTTGTTTATTTAACTTAAGATTTATCTAGTATTAAGCCTCAGTTTGCATCAACTAGCTGATCCACACATTTTCTAGGCCTATAAAATATAACCGTTTACAGAATTCTCTGGTGTCTACCCCTAGACTGGCTAATTCTCCAGGCCCCTGAAAACGAAAATGCCATGGGAAGTGGCATTAAGCCATGCATGCACCTCTATATGAAAATCAAACGTCCGACACAGCAACCAAGCAAAAGTTCTCCAGCTCCCACAAAAAAGCTTCAAATAAGCATGTAGTACATCAAAGAAAATAACAAAGGGTTAAAAGCCAGAATCTGGAGAGCAAACTGGGGCATATACAAGGGCTTTGATCTACCTAAGAGAGTAAAAGGAGAACATACTCTGGAGGGGATGGTCACAAGAGATTCAAGGCAGTGGAGAAAAGAGTGACATTTGGCCAACCCCAAAGGAGTCCTTCAGCTGCATTTCTACTTTTTAATTCTGTGTTTTAGCCACTTGCTTGACTTTCACTTCACTCCATCCTCCACTCTGATGTTCACTGTGCTTAAATACTGGAGACCGTGTTGCTTTGAGCCCTAAATGAGCACTACAAAAACCAGAAGACCTTAAAGTAAGTCTTTATCTGCCTTTAAGAATCGGAGCAGTCAGAAAGAAGGTGGGAGGGCAGGCTCCCAGCTCCTGCGTCTGCCGCCAGCACCAACGTGGGTCACTAAAGGGGATCTCAAAGTTACCACAGAAAGAAAACTAAGATCAGAATGTGCTGGATACAAGAGCTTTGGCGGGTTGAAGAGCTGCTGGGTGGAGATACCACCACTGAGGGGAACAGCCTCCTCAGGACTAGAAGGTAAAATATCCCATTGCAATTGTAAGGCAGGCTATACACCACGTCATCTGTAAAACCCCACAACAGTCTGCTGCACATTGCCTCTTCACAGCCTTTGTCATCTCCCTCCTCCTTTACTGTGAGCTTTGGGCAAAGAATCAAATCGCCATTACTAGCCTAGCTGGCATTCATGTGTCTCGTTACCCCTTTTCCATGATTTGTATGTACTATACTATGTCAGCTTTCCATTTTGGGTATTCACTCGATAGTCTCAGAACTGCCGAACTGTTTCACTTGTGCCAAACGCTTTTTTGATGGGGAGGGGCAGAAGTTTTGCCCTAATCTTTCCAAAACGCTGCTGCAAACTCCTACTCTTCTTCCACTGCTCAGGCCTTATCATTCTCCTTCACTGGCTTCCACTTGCATCCTATGTATCATGTTCTACTTTTTGGTCCTCATTTCCAAGCCCCTACATAACTACTCCTGCCTCTTTCAGCTCTCATGTCTTCCTACTTCTTCCTCCACTGCTGTTGCTCAAGTCTTTCGCTTGATAGCTCATTCTGTATTCCCACCCCCACTCATCTTTGTGCCCCGCCCTCACACTTAACCAGCTCCTATCCCATATAGGCCAGACCTCCTTAAAAAAAGATCCCTTCTTCCATAAAGCCTTTCAATGAGAACCACAAGTTGTTTAGTAGATGTTCACTAACAAGAAAAACGACGTAATAGCATCCAGAATCGGCACACAGAAAGCTCTGTTCTCCAGAGAAAAGTGGCCTCTGAGTCGTATGGCCCTTCTGAACCCTCAATGGGAGGGGATGACTCATGTCATGTATACTAAACCTCATATTTAGCGGACCTTGAGACAGAAGAGTCATGAATGCACATGAAAGGTATATGCTAATGTTTTCTAAGAACATGTTTATCCCTAGTTGAACTCCAGACTCCTGTGCCCTGAGTCTGGACCCACTGCAACTACTCAATCAGTGCTATTTCCAGATTACTGTGGACAAGAAAAGTCACACGAGCCAGCCAGAAGCTGGTAAATTTTATAAAGGTGTGCAAGTCTACATAAATATTCCTGCTAGAAAAATGGCAGTTCCATGAGTAGAGCCCTCTGGAAAGACACTGATCCTAGCTACATAGGTTATAAGCAAGGCTTCTGATTTCAGGTTTTAACTGATGACCACTGGAAAAAAACCACAGGGAATGGCTACTCAATTCGTGTTGACTTCACCCCTTTCCCAAGGCAGTTTGTTTATATAGGTGACGTCCCTGATCCTTGGCTCATATCTAAGTGCTTGTCTGTATGGAGCAGTATTGCAGACTACAAGGGTGTTAGGAAGGTTTAGAACTCACATGCTGCACATTAAGTGCTCCATACAGACCCTGCTGGGGCACAATGAAGGTTTCCTAGCACACTTTAACACTGGCTGAAACAGTACAACCTGTATGCACAAAGAGTACGCCTCAGAAGACCCACCCAGTTTTGGACATCTACATAAAACTCAAAAATTGCTCAAAATAATCCCCCCGCAAATGAAATTAATCAAGCCACCAAAACGAAGCCCCAGTGATAAGATCGTTGGGGCAGAGATTGTTTTTATTTTGTGTTTGTACAGCTCCTAACACAATGGGGTCCCGGCCCATGACAAGAGCTTAGGCACTAACGTAATACAAAGAATAAAGAACAGCTTACTGCCATCTGTGAAAAGACTAACTCAAAACTTATATCTGACTGGACTTTTACAAGTAGAAATGCTTTTTTCTTTTTAAATGAATTGGCTAGTCGCACCGATTCAAAGGTGTTACCTCCATCTCCAAGGTTAGGAAAGACCCCAGATTGACAGGCACTAAAAACACTCCGAATGGCGACCCGGCTTGGAGTATGTTTGCATGTTTCATTTTTTCCTGTATAGTTTTTACAAATATGCAATTCATTCCATTTTTCTAAGCAAGTACTATCTTGTGCAATCCAGAGTCTAAACCCACCATGGGCTCTGCAAATAGCCACGCTTCATACGTTTGGAGCCAACACCCTGGAACATTCCCACAGTGCAAGTGGGCAGGCTCTTGGAACACGGCTACATCATAGCATGAGCTGCACAGCAATTACAGGGTTAACAGGACTGTATTTTCCCCAGTTACACAGCTGAGCTAAAGTTTCATTACACAAAAACACATTAAAAGAACCACTAAGGCCTAGTCTACACTGGGGGGGCTCGACCTAAGATTCGCAACTTCAGCTACAAGAACAGCGTAGCTCAAGTCGACGTATCTTAAGTCGACTTACCTCGCATCCTCATGGCGCGGGGTCGACTGCCGCCGCTCCCCTGTCGACTCCGCTTCTGCCTCTCGCCACGGTGAAGTACAGGAGTCGATGGCAGAGCGATCGGGGATCGATTTATTGCGTTTACACTAGATGCGATAAATCGATCCCCGATAGAGCGATCACTACCCACCAATCCGGTGAGTAGTGTAGACGTACCCTTAGGTTCATAGATTAGTAGATGCCAAGGCTAAGAGCGGCCACCGTGATCTAGTCTGACAGGCCATAGAACATCCCCAAAATAACTTCTAGAGCTATCTTTTAGAAAAACATCCAATCATGATATTAAAACGTTGCAAAGTCAAGCACCCAAGTCAGGAAATGCCAGAATGAAGGAAGGCCAGGCCACCTTAATTCAGCCTTCTTATGCATATGCATTATGATGCAGACTTATTACATGGTCCTACACTGGTATTTTCCACAGGACCCAGGTCTCATTCAGTGACTGGGTAGTTATCCAATATTTCCTTTTATTGTCCACAGTTGATGTTTGACCTCATACCTTATTTACCACACACCATCCAAACCCTGCACGGATTTCAAAGTTACACACCTTCCACTTTTCCAACAAACGAGGCAGGAGTCCTACTACACAACCCTGACTCATCCCCTGAACGAGGCAGAAGTCCTGTGGGGAAAAACAGTACGTGCTCATGTAATAAGACTATCAGAACGCACTGGTGCACTCGTGCGTATGCTTAAGAGGTCTTCCTCAATTCTGGCATTTCCTAACCTGAACGCTTGACTCTGCAAACTTAATATTCTCGTACAATAGTTAGGATGCAATTTAATACATTTATAAAAGACCTGAGGAAATATAGATTCCTACTGATGCCCAACTTGGTCACCAGCGGAGTTCAAACCTTTAGATCAGCACCGCACAGACCTCTACCACTTGAGCCACAGAGTACCTGGTACCAAAAAGAGGCTGGTCTCCCCTGCGGACCAGTCACTTGCTGACAGAGGAGGAAAGTGGAGACTGTGGACGCTTGGGTTCAATTCTAGGTCCTGAAGAGGAGAGTTCTCTAATGGTTATAAACCCTTCTGCCCCCTGTGCCCTTAGCTTGTCTGTGCCCTTTGGTTCCTATCCAGCCCACCTCTCTTGACTCCTGCCCACCTTCCCCGGCAAAGGCCTTCCCAATGCTCCCTCTGCCGCTATTCACGCCCCCCTCTACTCCTTCCAACTCTCTGGCCACTGCAACCCCCTCTCCTCTATGCTGTTTCTCATCCTCCTCCCTGCTGCCTAGGTGCCAACAGGTGGAGCACTGAGAGCACAGGAGAGTTTCCCTGCTATGTTCCTGTGCCTAGTACCACAGTGGCCTGCAGTAGCAATTGCAGGGGATGTCCTGGCCAGCCCCGGCACCCCTAAACTGGAGCCTGCCCAGGGCAGATAGACTCTCCAGAGAATTTAGCTGCCACACTAACAAATCTGAGCATGTGTAAACAGACTTCTCAGAGGCTCAATTTGGACAATTTCCCCAGACATGGCAAAAGGCTCATCTGACCCCAGGGCAACCCCCTTGCCAAGTTTCAAGACCTTGCTCCAGAGCATGGAGCTACTACAGCTTCTGGGGGGGAAGGCGGGGGAATGGTTACATGGTTTAAAACCCCAAACCAAAGCATTGGCGAGGCAAAACATATTCTTCCTTACTCATTCTGGGAAGCTGCTGAAACATTTAGCTGAAAGTTTCAAAAACAAAACATTTCAGCGTAACAGTTTATTTGGCGTTATAAAGCAACAGTGAACACTTTTAGCACGGGAACGTCTGGCAACCTTAACAACAGGCAGGGCCACCATCTCTGTCGGTGCCAAGAACACAAGCAGACAATACACAGCGGCCACGCTCAGGAAACACGTCGCTATAGGTGATGCCTACCTCAGTAGTGCACTAACGGCGAGTGACTATGGTCTGGTCTACAAGTAAAACTTAGGCTGACACAGCTAGGGCACTTGGGGGTGTGAAAAATCCACCCCCCAGCACCGCAGCTATGCCAGCCTTGCCTCTGGTGTAAACACAGCTGGGTCACCAGAAGAATGCTACTATCAGTTTAGCTGCTCTCGCTCAGGGAGGTGATGGAAAAACCCCTCTGTCACTGTAGGCTGTGTAATATGGACACGGCTTCTGTCTGGCGATAAGCTCCAAATCAGATACCTACAGCTAAGTGCTAGCTTCAGAATTGCTTAGTAAAAAACCCATCCTTAATTACAAATTAAGACAATTGGGGATAAAATTCTGCAAAAGAAATTATCACTGGAAATGTGTAATACGGATTGACTGGAACACAGATAGAGGACACTTGTTGCATTAGCAATTAAGGGCCAAAACAGTATATATCTGCTACAGGTCATGCCCACCTCTTTCTGCTGGGCAGAATGAAGAGTGTTTATAACAGTTCTAAATACTGATTTAAATTTTACTTTTGAGTGAAACTGATTCACACTATGAGGAAGTGTGAACAAAATTTAGTACATTTCAGAGCAGCTGGTGACTGCAATGCTCCATTGGAAAGAAAGCACCCATGGCACCCAAGATCCTCATCCCACAGTTCCCAGGAACACCGTGCCAGAATCCCATGGACACACACAGAGAGAGCTTGTTATGCTAGACATAAAAATTGATTGCAACACAGCACCGTAAGTGGAAACACTTAAAAAAAAAGCAGTTAAAAAAAAATCAGCAAAACCCAAGACAGAAAAGGCCCTGCTTGTGACAAGAAAATGCCTAAGTTATGCCAAGAAATACATACCCGTCTGTCGATCTTATCACCCTGTAAATCATATATTAAAAAATTCACACATATTACTTATGAGTTTTTTGTAGAGAACTTTAGAAAGCTCAAATTTTTCTTTTAAGATCCTAGCAAAATGCAAAACCAAAAATTTAGTGGCTATTTTATTGAAACTATTATGTTGAAATGCATCTCAGTTCAAGGAGTGAGTAAAACAATTTTGAGATTCCAATTCTGGCTATTTTGAGAGAGATGCACGTTTAAAAATAGTGAACTCAACATCTACAAAACCTAAGTTTCTTGTAATCAACTAGCATAATTTCAGACACAAGATCCAAACAATAAAAAAGAAACACTTGAAAAGTTGACGAGTGATGCTTGAATCATGCTTTGGCTTCAAACTACATACTGTACAGTGACTATAACTTTTGAGAGTGGCAACATAATACAAAAGGGTTACCATCAACTTAAATTTTAGTCTTTTAAGAAAGTGAACAAACAATAGTTTCAGGTGATACATCTGCCTTTAAGTCCCCCTGTCTATCAGTAGTTTTATCATCGTTTTCCTTTCCAAATGAAATAACTGTTTCCCTCCACACTGCTGAATGAAAGACCCCCAACAGGTGAAACTGGGCATTTGACAGCACTCTGTCTTGTCTACTTAAATGGAAATAAGTAATATCCTTCAGTTACAGTAATCTTTGGTGTTTCCTGTAACAATTGTAGGCAAATCATTTCCAGATTGTTTTAGTTGGTACACTTTCAATATGTGACTTGCACTCAAAATAATGATGAAATAGGAACAGACTAAAACAATGCCATTTCAAATCTAAGGTGTTTGACTCGTGACAATGGACAAAGCAGTTTCAGATGGCACTTTATGATGGCGGATCTGCTACACTTCCATTTTTACTACAAAGGCACTCCATGCTGTAGTGTTCAGTAACAACTAGCACTAGATCTACTATTGAATCTCGCTTGCACTTAAACTGAGAAAATTAGCATTTTTCTTTGAGCCACTAATAGCAAGGGAACATTTTTCTTCTTAAGCAAACAGAACTGTGGCAATGATACAGTACATTTGACACTCTACCTGTGAAAGAATGTTGGTGCATTGTTGCAGCAAAGACACTGGAGGGTTACCAATACTTGTTGCAAGCTGAACTCTTAGCAGTTGCTCTTTCAGAGTTGCGTTATCTTGTAAAGCATGGGCCAGGGCCACGGCGGCACACCAGTTTGAGAGAGAGTCCGTGGAAAAGAGTCCGCCACAGAGCAGCTGGCCAGCCGACACAGAATTACCTGTAGCTACAATAATGGCAAACAAATGCTGTGGCACAAAAGCAAGCCATGATCAAGACTCGTAAAGTAGTTATGATACAGTAGCACAGAGAGCCCCCAACCAGGATGGGGACCTCAATGTGCTAGGTGCTGTCTCCATCTCAGAGAGGTTACAATTTAAGCTCTACATTCATCCTGAAGACATCTTAAGTTCTATAAAACTTTAGGAATAAAAATATGGCACCTACATAGTCGTCTAGGGGTAGCGCAGTGGAAGATGACTGCCTTTCTCATGCGGCAAAAAGAGAGAGGGTGTCTCATGCCATTGTCAAGCACTCCCAACTAGGCCCTCACCACATCTACAGTCTCAGAGGAGCCCTTGGAAAGATTCAACTTTCAGAGAGAACAACCTGTCTGCTAGTTGGGAGTTCTACACCTCCATTAACAACAAATCCGATCGTAAGGCCAGACTTGATGAAGCCCTGGCTGGGATGATTTAGTTGGGGACTGGTCCTGTTTTGAGCAGGGGGTTGGACTAGATGACCTCCTGAGGTCTCTTCCAACCCTGATATTCTATGATTCTATGTAACATTATGACAGGTTTCAGAGAGGTAGCCGTATTAGTCTGTATCCACAAAAAGAACAGGAGTACTTGTGGCACCTTAGAGACTAACAAATTTATTTGAACATAAGCTTTCGTGGGCTACAGCCCACCACGAAAGCTTATGCTCAAATAAATTTGTTAGTCTCTAAGGTGCCACAAGTACTCCTGTTCTTTATGTAACATTAGACATTTGGAATGTTCTCTCAAATCCTAAACAGCCACACACAGGCGGACAATAGGATGGCCCATCACATTTTTCTATGGTAGGTAGTGTGATCCAGTGAATGGGCCCGGGAATGGAGAGACATGGGTTCTAGTCACAGTTCTACCACTACCGACCTGCAGTCACTCTGCGCAAGTCATTTAACCTCCCAGCATCTGATTCCTCCTGAGTAAATGGGATGGCACTTTTGGAAGGAGCTCTGAACTCCACAGATGAAAAGTACTGACTAAGTAATAAAGTAGGATGACAGATGGAGCTTGCCAGAAAAGCTTTTAAAAATCTTACTGAGTAAAGAATTAACAAGAATGTACTCCCTGAAAGTTTGAATGAGCCTCAATACCCTGACAAGGTTAACAGCCTGAGTTTTGACAGGCAGATAATTAATAAAGGAGTTGGATCAGTTACTTTTAAGTATCCAGCCCAAAATGGATAAGAAAGACATTGTGTGTGTTAACATGGTAAAGCCTTTGTGATTTTTAATGCCTCAAAATACTGGAGTGAATCCATCAAGCACAGTTTGTTTTCACACGTGCATATTCATGTGGTACTAGCCCACGAGAGTTATGGCAGACAAAGGCCTCAAAGTCCAGCTTGTACAACTGGAAGACTGTAGAAAGCTTCTTGGTTTAACTGTAAAACAAATGGAAATTTGACTTTGATCCCCTCGTGTTGTAAGCTGCTTATACTTGGCCCAATATCTATAAATGGGAAGTTATAGAGTGCAGCAGGAGGTGTGAAAGACAGACTCTGTTTTAGAGGGAGGGTTGGATCAGAAAAACACCGTGGCATTAACAAGCAATGTGTTAGACTTCCTTCCCATCATTTTACTAGTAGGTTATATCCCTTTCCTTGGAGGACACCTGCCTTATTCTCTGAGACACACTTAGCAAATTTTGGATGTTTGCTAAATAATGAAAAGAAACGGGGCATGGTCATAATGACTTTTTTCAAGAGTGAATGTCATTTCACATGTCATACTAGGGAATGCAGCTCCAATTTTGCTACTTGATGGCTAAGATTTTGTATCTTATTAAAATACTAGTCTGGTTCTCAGCCTCCTTGGAATTTAACTTGTCAGGAAACATTTTCCCACATATACATCCCTCTACCTACTTGTAAAGTACAAGGCTGAAAGTTATTGCTCAGACTAGAAAGTGAATGTATAAATTATATGCCAAAGAACAAAAAAATTAATGTTTTAGTACAAATTAGCATAGATTCTAATAAATAGAAACAATCCCTCCATGTCAACTCCAAGCACAGTCCTCCAATTTGGTATCAGTCCTTATCCTGCTAGAGCATAAATAATTTTAACCAAATTTTACAGCCTGAATTCTTGTACCTTTAACACCTGAATGTTATGCATTGTCAGTTAAGTTCAAATAGATTTCAAGTCAAAAAATTCTCTCAAATAAAAACACTGTTCACAAGGTGATTTTTACATCTCTTGTTCTTGGCACTTCACTAAAAGGTATGTAATATTTTAGAGGAAACCTTGATGATGCATCCAAATGGATGCTAAAGTGGGATTTGTTTTTGAAATGTTCAAGCCGCATACCATCTATGGTTGACGGGAGAAGTGTTGAAACGATTTCCCCTTGTCCTTTTTGGTTTTTGTATAAGAAACACTGGAAACAGTAAAGGACAGCACAGCGCAGTACAAATGGTTGCCTTTCATTCACCATGGACATCAGAAGTACTACGATTGCAGACCTGTTTTGAAAGAAAAAGAGAGCCAATAAAATAAAAAAGTCACAAAATAAATACAGTTGCTGTTACCGTACAGGGTAGGCTCAGGACTGCGGTAGCAGGAATACTGAAAGCTTAGATGTAGGTGCATCAACTGTAGTGAAACCTCTGTTAGGTCTTGTCTAGACTAACAAAAATCAGACTTAAAATACAGATAAACTCTGCTTTGGTACAGGACAACAACTGATCATGATACAGGACCACAGCCTGAATGCTTTTAGTGGCATGTTTGTATGGAAATGTGTATTAGCGGTCTATAATCCATATTTTATTTTTAAACAAAATCCAATTTAACAAGTACCACTGGAATATACACTTGAGGGGCTGATTTTCTCTAGATATAGAAAATCTCTTAAAAGGATGGCCTAAGAAACAAAAGCAATGTCAAGCTTTTAGTATGAAAAGTAAAATCTATATTTTTAAAACTATGTTGTGGGGGTAATTGGTGCAAAGAACATTGTTGCACTCAATGTTATGATTGAGGTAAGCCGACGTGTACCATCAGATGTATTTTTACAACTGAAATGGAAGGTTCTGCATCTAAGAAGCTGCAGGAGACCGACCTGCTAGGTCAGTTAGGAGAGAAAGTTTTGCGCATGTTAAGAGAACGTCACAGCCACTCTTTCAGGTGCTGCTTCTACTTCAATATAACTTGCCCAAGGAACTCAGGTATTATCAGCTTTAGTTCTAAGTAAGGTTTACCATATATTTGGATATTTATCTTTAGGGGTAACTGGATTTTCAGGTTTAACCCTAAAATATTCTCTCTCAATATAGTACATTTTGTTCCTTATGTTTATCATGGAGCAAGACCGAAGAGGCCTGTTGGATCATCCACTCCATCTCCTTGCCAATACATGACTGTTTCTTACAGGACTTTTCTATAGTGTTTAGTCCTGTCTAGTATCGAAAGCTTGAACAATGAGTCTTTTCCACTGCCTAACAGATCTTGCTATAAGGAAATTCTTCTCATCCATTACTCTGACTACTTGTACCTTCAGGTACAACACTGGATTCCTCTCCCTCCTTGGTGTTTCCATCATTCAAATAATTGGTAGACTTATTTTTCCCCTTCCTAATCACTTAGTCAAGTTATTCATATTATTCCATTTTCATGTTTTACTTGAGATCAGTCTGTTCTGCTCTGATAGCTTGTTATTGTTCTCCAACATGTCAACGTCTTTACAGTAGGATGTGTTGACAGCTGAATACAATACTCATGTGCAGTCACATCAGAGCTGGATAGAAAATCTTACTTCTCGACTCTAGGTCATGAAGCCTTGCCACAGGTAGCCCATAACGGTACTGGATTTAAAAACCTGCTGTATCATGTTGCAAAATCAGGTCCAGTTTACTGCTGTTGCTCATCTCGGGTTTTGCAGCACTACGGTTTTACAAGTTCTCCTCTCATTGAGCATGTGCAGTGCAGACTAGAGAAATTTCTTCTAAATATATTAGCTTTCCTCCTCCAGCCCACCTGAATCAGGGTCATTTTCTGTCTATTTTTCCAGTGTCTGCACTGCAATTAAAAACTGGTGGCTGGCCCGGATCAGCTGATTCAGGCTCGCAGGGCTCTAAGGGTCTGTTTCATTGTGGAGTAGACATTCAGGCTCTGGCTGGAGCCCGAGCTCCAGGATCCTGCACGGGGGGGATAGGCCCCAGAGCGTGGGCTCCAGTCAGATCCTGAACATCTACACCAGTGGTTCTCAAAGCTGGTCCGCCGCTTGTTCAGGGAAAGCCCCTGGCGGGCCGGGCCGGTTTGTTTACCTGCCGCGTCTGCAGGTTCAGCCAATCACGGCTCCCACTGGCCGCAGTTCGCCACTCCAGGCCAATGGGGGCTGCAGGAAGCGGCGCGGGCCGAGGGACGTGCTGGCCGCCTTTCCCACAGCCCCCATTGGCCTGGAGCAGTGAACCATGGCCAGTGGGAGCCGCGATCGGCCAAACCTGCGGACGCGGCAGGTAAACAAACCGGCCCAGCTCGCCAGGGGCTTTCCCTGAACAGGCGGCGGACTGGCTTTGAGAACCACTGGTCTAGACAATTAAACTGACCCATAGTCCAAGCCCTGTGGGCCTGAATCAGCTAACATGAGCCAGTTGTGGGTTTTTAATTGCAGCACTGATGTACCCTGAGTAGCTTATTTATTCTCTCTCCTTTCATTGGAGTTGACTGTTCCTCAGTTTGCAGAGATTTCATTAATGTACTGTTACTTTTCTAGATCATGAAGGAAGGTGTTAAGTGAGACCACTTCAAAAGCCATTCTGTGTGGAAGCCGTCTAGACATCTTCATACTTCAACTAATGCACGTTTGATAATCCTTCCACTGCAAAGCTTTAATTTGGTATGACCTACTGTAGCTTTAAATTATTAAATAAAAGACTCCCTTTCTGACTGATGAAAGATTCTAAATGGAAGCTTTTCCCCATGCCAACATATCTGTGCTTGGTAAATGGTTAAGCATTTTTCTTCCACTACCTTGGTGGATTTGAAGGTGCATTTACAGAAGCAAAGTAGTCTTGGTTTATTTGGCATCCTCGAATGACTTCTGACACAGTGTTGATGGTCTAAAGGAGAGTAAGACAAGACACAAAGGTGACATGGAAATCAAGATACCAAAACAGCAATAAACTAATTCCTACAGCAGTCAGAATATTTAGGGAATACATTGACACAGATATCAACTTTTAAACATAGTATTTGTAAATATTGGGGCAGACCAGTATATTCACGATTTAGAAGTCCTTATTTAGATGAGATAGTGCTTTCAACGCAAGGAAGCCAGATGTCCTGTGGTTTTAATGCTATTAGTCATTTGGGAGAGTGGACCCTGAATGTATCTCAGAAAGGTATAAATTATAGAGGGAAGTTGCAAATTAGGATGCAAGGTACAAGGTGGCTGACCTGCCCCTCCATTTATTGAAGGACAACATGTAACAGAAGAAAAGTAACTTCAGGAAGTATCACGTGGCACACAGCATTTTCCGTAGCCTATGTTACTTGGAGTCATCTTATGAGGTTACCACAGAAAACTAAGCTAAAACCAGGTTTATGTTGGAGGTAAAATCAGGTAAATTAGGAAGAGGTAAATGGTGTGACTGAAGTGATTTACTCAGCTATATCTTTTTGGAAAGGTAGCCAACACTAAAATGGAGGCAACCCCCAAATGAAATAAGCTAAAAAGGTTGTTATATACCCTCATCAGAGGTGAGGCTAGATTGAAACATCTTTTGGACACCTAGCGTTAGAAATGCAACTGCTATGACAAACATTTCAAGCCCATTTGCCAAGGCTGCTAATGTTGGAGGTGGGACAATCACTGGGATCCACCTGACCTAGTTAGTGTCCTCAGGTAAGGGATTAATTGCCCTCACCTTAACTTGGTAAAGGACTTCCCAGAAGCTAGACAAATACATCCATTATTGCAGCTGTGCAAACTCATGCTAGCTTGTTCACACTGGCACTGAAGGTCAGGAAAAAGACCAGGGACTGAACTGACTCTGGAATTACCTAACCCCACAAAAAGCAGTGAGCAACTCAAATTACCGTCCAGTAAACGTAGAACATATACGCACATTCACACACACACTTCAAGCTGAGATTTAAGAAGCAAAGCAAGTTTTACATCCGATTGTTTTCCAGAGCTATAGCTGTAAGGAGCCACCCTAAGCATATATCATTGCTTGGGGAAGAGAAACTGAAATCTCGCCGACTTCCAAAACTGACAGTTAAGGAATATTAAATTCATCTAATATGATTTCACTGTATGGCTAGAGAGTCTCATATACGACTGCTTTCCTATTCCTTGGCTACCTCCTCTCTCTGCTTCCTCGCCCTCCCTTACCTCGGTCAGAATGTCGGCAGGAACACCCGTTGCCATCAGGATCGTGCAGAGCTGCTGTAATAACCCACAATGAAACATGGTTTTTTGACAACTGCTGGTGGCACCAGGTGGGTTTGTGGGGGACACCAACACCCGCACAAGCTGTAAAGAAGAGAAATGCACGTTGGTCTAGGGAGGGAGGGAGGGAACGCTGGCGTTAAAACGCTGATTTCATGCGCTTCACGTGGTGAACAAGTAAAAATTACTGTACAAAACTGTCAATACCCAAGTAGCATTTGAAGGCCAGTGACACTGCAGAGAAAATTTAAATTGGAATCTAGCCAGGACACGCAAGTCAACTCTACTCTTCAGAAAAAATGCAACTTTTAATTCCCACAAATGGCCAGGATCTTTTTTGTGTCTTAAAGCTGCCGTTGGATTAGAAGTTAAAGTAAAACTCAACACCTGAGGATTTCTTCAAGATTCCGAAATGTCTGAGCCCACTGCTTGTGCTGAAACTATGTCAGGAATTTAAGCTACATATCCAAATTGAATAACCGTGCTACTTGTGCACACAGTTCTGTCATAAATTGAATCTAGCTACTTTTCACAAGAGGGCAGCATTCCTTCAGAATGAATTCTCTCGTTTCACTGTTCTTAAAACAGTTGTCATTAGTTACAGCACAGAAAAAAATCTTAATAGGCACCTTGTGAATACAGAAGTGCCAATTATGCAATTACCCCAGTTATGAATTCACTGCGATAGCAAATTCCATACACTTTACAAAGACATCATAAACGCACAAGAGGTATACTTGCAAGAGCGTCAAACAATTGAGTCCTTGCCCAAAGCACTGTTGTCACTTGTTTCATGCATTAATTTTAAAATAAGTATAATGCTAAACATTAACACATTTTAAAAAGTCATTTATTAAAGAGTTTTTCAAAATATTTTAAAGAGCATTTCTGAGCTGAAAAGTGACTAAAAAAGACAACATTCATACCTCATTACATAGTGCTAACATACATGGCTGGAATTAATTGATTTTTTACTTAACAATGGTAGACCAAAATTTTTTTTCATAGCACGACACCAACTACTGTTATGGTTTAATAGTTTCTTGAATACAAGAGACGCATAGTGTGCGTGTGTAGGTGGAAATGCAGCAGTTAAAATGAATTAAAAAAACGAAGCCTACCATTATTCTTCTAATCGTTTTTAAGGAGACCTTTCGTGTTCATTTATTTTTCCTATATACTTTTCAGAACTTTTGTATTAGGAGTATTTGACTTTGCTCAAATTCCAGTTGTGGATAGTTTGGATAGTTGATATCTAACATATTGATAGTTACAACTCCAAAAAAGGTTCCGGGATGTTTATGTAGTGTACTTTACACCCCTGCCATCTTACAATTCCCTTTGCTGAGGATGGACTAGTAAACATGCATATGGCATTCAGGAATATTCTGAATAGAGAGACTGCGTATTCACACTGGCATGCTGAACACATCCGGCAATCCAGTATCACAGTAATGATGCTACTCCCAATATTTGGCTTCCACAGGCTGCCAAACCTGTGCGCTGTACATTTTCCCTTGCCGTGAAGTTTAACGATGTCTTTACTCCTGCACAATTCAAACCAAACACTGGAGATTCCACTCTTACCTACTTTGAACCAGGAGTTTATTTGTAAAGTAGTGGTAACGCTTCCAAACTCTACAGACAAAATGTAACTCTGCCCATTTGAGATGCTGCTTGCAGCAGACAGTGCAAAATGTTTCAATTGTGATCACGTATAATCTGCTGAAATAAGTGATCTTGGACACCCTCTGCTGACCATGGGGCTAGATTTACGATTAAAACACACAATCTTAAATTAGGAAATGCCCATACAGAGTAATTAATCATGCAACTTTGAAGTATGCTTAACGCAGTTTTATGCATATATGTCATACGAAAGGCAGAATGAAGACAGCCTGAAATCAGAGCTGAGTGATTGTATAGCATCTTGTGAGCTTTTGATGACACAAGATCAAAACTCTCTTCTGTGATCTTGGAGAAAAACTCCAAAAACTTGAAAAAAGAGTTAAAATTCCTGTGTGACTCTCTCATCAACTCCCACGTGAAAAAGAAAATTACTGTTAATTGAATTATTAAAAATACTTGGACATTTTCAGTTTACTCTGGGGATTTGACAGAACTCTATGCACAATTTTACTGTCTGATCTTACACACTGCAACAGGGGAGAGAAAGAAAGTTATCAAACCATAAAAGCTGTCAGGAGTGCTCTGAGTATGCTAGTTGAAGATACGTTTATTCTGGGGTTTGGGTTTTTTTCAACTGACTAGATTTAGTCTCTGGCTTCAGACACTTTCCAAAGGAAAAAACCCCACAAACAAACAGCTGGCCACGGAAGCAGAAAAATAATGATTTAGAAAGCAGAAGAAAGTATGCAAATTCCTAGCATTGTTCCACCAGTAAATCACAAGTTGTTTTACCTGTAACATTAGATGAAGATTAGTTACTTTCTGTGCCGACCAACCAGAGTTGTCATCTCCAACTTCAAACCAAGGTTTCATACGCTGAATGTATGAACCTTCTTTAAAGAAATTCTGATTGGAATTATTGTTCTTTAACAAATTTTGTAACAGGAGAAGACAGTCTTCCACTACTATTCCTGGAAAGACAAGAGGTAAGGCAAGGATTAACTGAGAAAGTGAAAGATATTCCATCTCCAGAGGTCTAACACCTTTCAGGTATAACAGAACAGAATAATACTTTCTGACAATTCTTGGAAGCCCAATATTCTAATGGGGACAAATTATGGTTCTTCCATAACTCTCAAATGAAACTTATTTGTTTAGAGAATGTGACTGCATATAATACAAAGGTTTCTTGTGACAATGAAAATTCAGTCGTTTGGGGGCTTTTTTTAATGGCTTGAAGTAAGTATGTGTCTCTATTCCAGGAACAGGCTTCATCAGTCTCCTTTTCTACTGCAACAGTGAAGAAAAATAAAGACAATCCTAAATAACACTAGTGTGATGTCAGTGACCCAAGGTAAGGGTCTTACTGTAGTAATTCTTACTGGGTAATCCGTAACTTTATTCAGACTCAAACAACATTCTCTCCTCTCATTCCAAAGTTATTTCTAATGTAAACTTCTGAAAGGGAGAAGAAATTCTTAGATCTAAGCAGCGAGATAATCCAATTTCAATTGTGAACTGTATGGAGCTGGAATTGCATCTCCCTCTACATTACGCACTGCACTGAGGACACTAACAACAAGCAATAATGCCCAAAATCTATGCACAGAGAAAAGGGGTATAATTAAAGCATTACACTGGGCAACGTGGCCCAAGAATCTGAATGAGAGGAGCAGAATGACTGGTGACAACACCCTCCTATTTCTGTGCTGGCATCAAACCTGGTTTGCTGATACAGAGGCTTAAAGGTTAATTCCCTCAGCTTGTGAAAACAAGAGGCATGGGTGTGTAGCATTAAGGCATGGCGCAACATAGATCAGCTGTTTAGGGGGGGGAAGCTGTCAGCCGTGCACAGTGAAGATAAACCTGAAGTGGAGAAATAGGAGGGAAGAGAGCGGAGAGCTTAGCGCTTCTGAAAACAAGTGCCCTCTTTGCAATTTGCTTGTTCACTTTTCCTTTCCTCAGAGCTTTAGAAATACTTCTCATGACATCATGATCTGCTTAACAATATCCTTTGAGTCTAAACATTTTTGACCTTTCCGTCATAACACTTGCCATTGCTAAGCTGCCTATGAGCAATGGCCTGTCAACTTCCCTCATGCCTCATCCCTGGGGGAGGGATAGCTCAGTGGTTTGAGCATTGGCCTGCTAAACCCAGGGTTGAGAGTTCAATCCTTGCAGAGGCCACTTAGGGATCTGGGGCATGCTCTCCTGAGGTCCCTTCCAACCCTGATATTCCATGGTTCCCTGGGTTTTTTACCATCACAGAGCTTACATGATCAGTGCTACAACATTCTCAGTCTCTTTTCACTGTATCTTGTCTATGACAACGAGTTTGAATATGCAGCGTGTTCAGCCTCACGTTTTAAGTTGAAGACACAAGGAAAATGGACAGCACCTCTTATGCTAGCTGTCTGGGATGACATTTGCCCTCCACCTCCAATGCCACAGGCTGTTTAAATCCAGAATGGCCATTTTTAGAAAAAAGGGTAGGAGGCAGTAGCCTGTTATTCTGTGTATTTAACAGAGATATGAAAAACGGTGACTTACACTGCGGTAACCATGGTTCCCCGTGATGTCAGTGTGGATCCCACTGTAGGCATGCATGCCCATGCATCTTATGTATGCAAGGTCTGATTTTTGTTTAATAGTTGTATCTCTGGGGGCCACACATGCACCCTTTGTCTCTTCATGCTGCCACGTGGAATTGAAAAACATGGAACAGCTGCAACCTTCCCCCACTTACCTCACAATTCAAAGTCTGTGGTAGCGGAGGACTCAGGAAAGGGGTGATGGAGGGTGGGTCGTGAAATATGCAACTACAGCATATCGAAAACCCCCAGTTACTGTAGGGGAAGTGACTGTTCAAGCAGCGTCCCCTCACGCTGGGGGGAATGAGGAGTTTCAGCTGCATCCGTCAAATAATGATTGTAAAACTGCTTTCCTGAGTATAGCATCCAACCTAGCCACTCAGTCCAAGACACCGTACAATAGCGGGTTACGCCACATTGCTGCCTTGCAGTTTTCTGAAACTGGCACATTCCCGAAGCAGGCGGAGGAGGTTGTTTGCGCTGCACTAGACTGAACTTTCACGTTCAGTGGAAGAGGTACTCCACTGTGTTACTCACTTCAATATTCTCTGTGAAGCGCTCACTGGACCTTTAGAATGTCAATGTGTGACTACAAACATTGCTCCTGTCCATGTCATAAAGGGAAGTCCTGTGTAATTTCCTCTCTCCCAGAGCTGTGTTGGCTTCGGGAAGAAGACAGGCAGGTTAATTGACTAGTTTAGATGACTCTGGGTGACATCTGAGCACCACCGTGTCCCTATGGACTGTCTTATAAGGAGGTTCAGCCATGAGAAGCTTACTCACCCTCCTGGCTGTCCATTCTTCTACACATGCACACTCACAGTGGGATCCCCGCAGACACATTCAAAGAAGAAATTAAGTTTGCAAATCTCTAATGGAAGTCCTCAAATCAGAATCCAAGATGATCCTAGAAGTTGTATACTTGCTCATCCCACCACTCTTACTATGATCCTACTCTGTGTACTTGGTCCTTTAACCCATCCACACAGCACTGGTAACACCTGAAAGCCACTAACTGTGACCATCTGCTGTTCACTCTGGTGTTTCTATATTAAACAGAAAAATCCTTGAGATTCTACTCGGATTGACACAAGCATTGCAACAGTCCTGGCATTTTCTCTCCATCGCCACACCTTGTGAGTAAAGCAACATTCAGTTCAGACCATACCTCCATCGCTGTTCCCTTCATCTGTTACGATATCCAGCAGTCTCTCAAAGGCATTTTCAAAAGCGACTATTTTCTGAATGGCGGCGTTGCTTTTTGTCAGCTGCTGCAGTAACAAGACTCCCTTCAGGAAGAAGATAAATATAGTGACTAGACAAAGCTTTACTAGAAGAGGAGCGTTAGCTTTAAAGAAGTGCCCCTCCTCGACAGTTCTAATACATTAGCAGTGGAAAACCTTGGTGGCAATTACTGGATACAATTGTACATAATGCATGTGGCAACTTGCATCAAACCCCGTGTGAAGCAGTGTGTTATGCCGCAAACTTAGCTCTAAATGGGAATATAAAAAACTGCCAAAAGAAAGAATTAAGACAGGAAGTGGCTATAAAAATCATATACAGAGCTGCACTCCTCAGTAATGGGGGAGGGGTGGTTTTGGCCATCTCTAGATATACTGCCTCCCATAGCTACGCTCTTGCATACGCTCACGGTGCTTTGTAGTTCTACGAGCTACTGATGCAAATACCATCCGGCACAAGAACTGAATCTGCCTCAGGGACAGGCCAACCCATTCCTTCCTGCCCACCCTTTCATGCCTCTCCAGAGCGCACCGACTCTGGAGCAGCGGGGCTAAAGGGAGGTTGAGTGCAGCATTACAGAAACAATGCAATGGAGAACTTCTAGTTATGAAGAAGATGAACAACTCTAAACGTACGTACAAGCATGATCACAATCCCTTTGTTCGGTACTTACGTCATTCCGTATCACCTCCCGAGAGTCTGCGAGTAAATCCATGAGCCTCGAGACACCTGAAAAAGCAAACAACCACATGACGTGAATTACCACAAGGAGTTTACTAGAATCCCATTTTGGAAGTCCCTTCAAAAGTAGTTACAATGCTCTGTTAGAAGTGCCCCTTTGGACTGACATTTCCAGTGTAAGTTAGCCAGGGACCAAACTACTTACCCATGGGACTGACAAGAATTATCTGCTGCACCTGGGGTCCTTGCTGCTTTAACAATGACGTAAGAAGTTTCACTCCAGGCCAGCGAACCTGGAAGTCAAATTCCTGCAGGGATATAGAGAATGACATTAAACAATGAATCCAGGAGCATTTCACACTCTTGCAAATGACCTACACAGTGACTTTAAAAACAGGACAGCTATATGACTGGGTGCCAAATGGCCCTAATGTAGATGGGCATTCATCACTGTGAGCAGGTCCCTTTCCCTGCTCTGTAACAGCGAACATGCTGTAAATTCAATTCTCACCCCATGCTGGTTTTTTGCTTTAACTGTAACATAACTACCACTAGCTTCAGCTCCACCCTTCTCTCCCCAGGGTTCCTCTAACCATTTATAGTCCTGTTCTGCTTCTAAAAGGCAGCACTTTCACCTATCCTATTGTGAGATGTTGCTTTCTTCGTTCTGGAAGAGTGATTTCATGCCCATATTCACCAAAGTTTTTCTTAAACTGCCTCAAGTTTAATTTGTACTACACCAGAGATACACAACCATGAAGAATCAAACACCCACTTTAATGTTTCTTCAGTATTCAAAGTACCACATCACTACTCACCTCTAGAAAGGTCAACAGGAGAGTGACATTTTCTTGCTGTTTAATGAAGATTTCTGTAAACTGCCTTCCCAGATCATCAACCTGTTTTTGTGGATTTTCTTCTGTAATGTTCAAGAAGAATTTGTTACACTGTAACATTAAAATAACTGTAGAACTTCTTCTAACAGGTTGCAGTAAACACACAGCCTATATAAGATACTTATGAGTCAAGGTCCAAAGAATCCTTATTGCCATATTAAATAATAAATGTATCTCCGCCCCCCCAGTAATTATTGCTGGAATCTGTGTGCCACAAACAATATTTACATTGGTTTAAACATGAGAGAGAATCTGAGTGTTTTCTATCCCAAAGTCAGAACAGTAAATGATGAGCTAATTCATTTTAATAATGGAAAACCACAAATTCACTCAGTAGAAGTCTGATTCAGCTTTCATGGAAGATGATGGTGTCTTGCCATTGACTTTAATGGGAATCAGATCAGGTCCCAGATAAATACTTCATAAAATCTAGACTATTTTTAACTGGACTGTTTACAAGAAATTCTATTTTCATCAGTCACGTCTGCTCAGAGCCACATTTCTCATCTACAGGACCACACACTCAAAATGCAAGCAAGCTCCCAAGTGATCAAACAGCTCTTCAGAGCAGAGAACACCTGCCTTTTCAAATGAAGGACAGGAAGCAGCCTTGGGGATTTAGTGTTTGCATGCAGTCGAAGTGAAGCGTACAGCTGAACAAGTGTGCCACAAAGATCATTCAATACCTTCTCCAAAGACAAAGTAGATTTACTGCTCCCTCCTTCAAGGCTTTTAGTTTAGGAGTAAAACCGTCTAAAGTTGGAGGTTCAAGTACTTACTTACTCTTGAAAAAGGATTTATTTATTTTTTGGTTCAGCGATGAAAAAAAACTCAGACGGACCCAAAAAAAAGGGACTTTCATTTTAAGATGTACTGATGGCAAAATAACCGCTCAGATCTTGATTTGGACTAATTCCAAAAAGGCAATTCACAGTCATCCTGTTATCTAGCCTTTGGACTAGAATTATTTAAGTTCTACACAAGTAAATCAGTCTTATATATGTTATTTAAGATGTTCATGTTGGACAGACTGGAGAAGTAGCAATGGTGGCACCAAGAGTGTTGAAACAGCATGCCAGATATCATGAATACTGTTGTATCCTGTGTATATTTTCCCATACTGGGCAACGTCAATTATCACCCAGATATGATGGAAAAGCAACAACTAAGTTTAGATAAGACTTCGGATAATCAAGGGCTATTAAGTATAAGAATCGATCACGAAGCGATGGGAGTCTGTGGTACAACCGTCTTTCAGTTAACGGAGGTTGTATTTAGTTAGATTCGGATATGGTCTCTGATAAGCCTTTCAGTTGCAGATCGCTGGTTCAATCCAATTCCAGTCAGTAGCAGCAGATATTCGTTACAATACAATAATGTTTGATGACGTAAGTGAAATGACTTTGTCTCCACACAATCTATGGACAGGGGCCTACCTCACAGAAACCCGTCAAAATAAACTTCCTTGTTGCTCGCCTAAGATACAGAAGAACTGAATGTGCATGAACTAAAATTGTCACAGTTACAATGGTGTCCTGCACATCAAGCACAATGAGGGAATTTGACAATGGTAACATGCACCATATTTTTCAATGTTGTATAATTACTAAATGAGAAAAAGTATCAGGGGGTAGCCATGTTAGTCTGTATCCACAAAAACAACAAGAAGTCTGGTGGCACCTTAAAGACTAGCAGATTTATTTGGGCATAAGCTTTTGTGGGTAAAAAACCTCATGCATCTGAAGAAGTGAGGTTTTTTCCCCACGAAAGCTTATGCCCAAAAAAATCTGTTAGTCTTTAAGGCGCCACCGGATTCCTTGTTGTTTAAATGAGAATACTATTCAAAGACATTAGATCTCATGATAATCTACTGAGTTACACTGGATTCAGCTAATCCTTGACATGCTATTAGAAAAACAATCCTGCCAAATGTGTGCTAACCCTCATAATACTCCCTCCTTCCTGCTCCATGTAATGGTTCCACATGCACTATGCAGGTCATACCACATTCACCATGTGGAAAGCCCCACTGCAGACAGTGCACAGGGCAGGGAGGGCCATGCTATAGACACAACACGCAGTTTTACAAAGTTTCACTATTACCTCCTGAGCTGTGGATTGGATGCTCTGTGGCAGATGCACTACGACAGTGGATATGTAGGCATTACAACAAGCAGAAGCTGGAAAGTCAGGGTCTGATCTGGCAAAATGCTACGACAGTGCTTTATGGGAGCATTCAGTGCACTACTCTGAGTAGCTGAACTCTCTAAAGGTTACCTTCAGAAACAAGACCTGTATTTTTCTATAGCAAGACTATCTTAATGAAACAGCCAGCAATTAGCAGTATGTAATCTAGGAATACCAGTGATCCTCCCTTTATTAGATTTTAGAAGAAAGCGCTGTTTTGTATCTGATGCTGAATGAATACATTCTGCACATACTCATTGATAGGCTAATTATGCTATCACAGACTCTTAAAAATATATTAAATGAAAGCGTAGTTCCCTAAGTTGCATTCACTCTACTTGTCCCAAAAAAAAGGTACAATGGGAAGAGAGTGCCAGGGGAGAAATCATTGTGTTAGTCTTCTTACAGCCTGTGAGAAAAACTTAACACTTCTCCAACCTGGATATAGTAACTGAACTTGACTCCAAGTTACATAACATGATCTACTAAGAAACCCATTCCAATAACTGAAAAGAACGTCTCACCTCCTGTGTACATATCTAATGTAGTAATTGGAAAAGTTACCTTTGGCATTAATGGTTGTTAGACTGCATCATCCACATAAAAACCAAAGAAATAAGCAGTTAAGTGTTTCACTGCAATAATCAGTTCCCCATCTAGCTTCAGCTACCTCCCTTCCCGCAGGCCATGTATCGCCACCTTGATCCCGAACAATTAACAGGAACCCTTGAGCTAAGAGCACAGGTGTTGGTTACATGTTTTGGCACTTAACATCTGGCTTGACATGGCTTTCATAAATAGATCAAAAGCAGGTCTCTGTTATTTTGTACTGGTGTGTAACTGCAGCATTGTGTCAGACTGCTAATGGTGACGGCAGAGTGACTTACATTCTCCTAAACATTTCTAACAAACACGTGAATGGGTGATTCAGGTTAGCGATCTTTCCATGCTTAGGTGTGTGTAAGGGTAGGTCCACACTATCCACCTGATTCAGCGGGTAGAGATCGATCTTCTGGGATCGATTTATCGTATGTCATCTGGACGCGATAAATCGATCCCAGAAGCGCTCCCCCATCGACTGCGGAACTCCTGCTCGCCGAGAGGAGGAAGCGCTGCCGACGGGGGAGCTTGCCTGCGCCGCGTGGACCCGCAGTAAGTAAACTTAGTTCTATCTAGGAAACGTCGACTTCAGCTACGCTATTCTCGTAGCTGAAGTTGCGTTTCCTAGATCGATCCCCCGCCCCAGTGTGGACCAGCCCTTAGTTACAGAACTGAAGTCTGCACATTGTGGGCACGTATTGGTTTATTTTGTTTATGGTAAGAGTGAAGACTTATTTTTCCATTATGTCCCAAGTGGCGGATGAGGCTGAGAAACAGAACTGCTGAGTGGAGGGTAGATAAGGTGATGACTACCCTAGCTGGTCATTTCATTACTTTTTACAGCATCTGGTGGTAGATGATGCATTCTAACAACCGTAACAGAGTCTGAGCTAGAAATTCCCCCACGTAGTCACAGCAGATCAACCCTCAGCTACTCACCTGCATAGCTATCAATGTTGCCTAGCTATTATCCCCTTTACGTCACCAGACATCCACTGTCTCTCCTCCACTCACACTTCCCCATCTACCACCAGCCCCACAGAGCTCTTCCTGTTCATAGAGCCCTGATCCCCAATACCAACTCTCCTCCTACACCTTATGTCTATCCTCCAGTGTACAGTTCCCGCTCCCCCATTCCCATGACGTGCTCCCTCCAGCGCCCCCATCCATCTCTATTTTAAACACCAATACATATCAATGCTAAGAGCACAATGTGGCAGAACCGGGAGCATGTTAGGGTGCGGGTGAAGGAAATGTGAGAAAGTAGGGGCATGGGGTTGATGAAGGGGAATTCAGGCTGTGCATGAGGTGGATGAAGGAGACACTTCACTTAGAGAAGTGGCACTCTGGTGAACAGGTGATTCAGAGCAAAGCCCCTTTACCCTCTCCCAGATTTTTAGAGTAAACCCAATATCCCACCCATCCCCACATTCCTACATCCCCTTTGGTTTCCCATGAAGCTGACTCATGGTTCATCAAATAACCAAGGGACGAGCTAGCAGATGGGTGATCAGGTATGGAGGCTGGGGTGGGCGGAGAAATGGCAACATTTTAGTTGGGCAGATTGGGATGTATGCAGAGGACCTGTGGCCGAGGAGGAAGGAGCGAAAGAAGGGTGAGTGGAGGGAGAGCCTAGTGTCCAGTTGAAGGGCTCATCTGCTCAATGAAGCTGCAACACTTAGGGAACCTTTCAAGCACCAATCTCAGCGCAGCCAAAAGGCACTAACCACATGCCTCCTCTCCTGGATACAAGCCTCTGTCCTTCCCTGCTCATCTGAAGCCTGCTGCTAAAATGTCCTTCCCCTAAAGCCTCACTCAGCCTCTTATGCTCTCCCAAGCCACACCCATTCTCTGTGCTGCCCATTCCTACATGACCTCAGAGCCACATCTCCCCTGACGGCACCCCCCCATGCTCCCCGCTGCCCTACCTACTTCCCAAGTGACTCTGCAGAGCACAGCAGGACTGCTCTAGTTAACAGAAGCAGCTAACACACAGTAGTTCTGTCACCACCTAACCTTTGTATAACTCAGCTGTTATCCTGAATACGAAGACATTTGTAAGTGTTTAATTTTAACATGTTGAAAGTGGCTCACACCCAAGAAGTCATCAATTAGCTCAAGAAGAGTTTGTGGATTATTGGTGTTAAACTAGAGGAACTCAAAGTAACGTGCGGAACACAGGGCAATACTGTGAGAGAAGCAGTTGTATACGCTTCATCTGCAAACATTATCAAAGATTTTACGAAGCATTACACAGAACACCCTCTACAGAGCTACTGAATTATTCGGCCAAATTTGGCTGATCAGTCGAGGTCAATTATTTGCAAAACAAAATTATTTTAGTTCTGCTTTAATTGCAAGTCTGCATACAGACTTAACTAAGGAGTTGCTACTGCTGCCTCCATAATTTAGAGACCTGTAACAGGGGGACAAACTGCCCATGACCTTGAGTTTTGGCACACAATCTAGACAGTGGTAGAACAAGGGAAAGATGTTTACCTTTGATCTTTTCTTCAAAGGGCACAAAAGTCAGCATTTGTTCAACCACTGCAGTGCCCTTTAGAGTCTAACTCTTAATTTGCTAGGTTTTTCCATTATTAATTGTCGGTAACAGAAATGACCAATTAAAATTTTTATCATAGGTTGCCAATCATAATACTCAAATATATACACAAGTTAAATGTATTTCTTCCAATGAAGCAGTCATTTTGGTGCCATTGATTTGAAAAAAGTAGGGTCATCTAAGGTTAACTGTTCTGTTTGAGATTTTAGTCTAGGAAGTTGTTAACTCTTTCCTTCCCTTCTGATAACCATGAAAAATAATGTGTGTACACGACTTTACAAAAACCTGGAAAAGTAGATTTTATAGCTGAACCCGGGCGAACCTGATACAATATTCTCATAGACCACAAGGAGCAAGACTTTACAACTTGCAGTTCACCCACAGCTTTCAGAAAAAAACCAAGTTCCGTTACTAGCAGACTCACATTAACACATGCCCTTGTTCCTCCATTAAGTTCTAGTATCTTAATGCTCAAGAGAGTTCTGGATGGTAAACCCAACATTCATTTCCTTTTATCAGTGTGCTGAGGGGGGTCTATTTACTCCAATAGTTTTGTTCCCATTCAATATGTCCTAGACCAGTGGTTCTCAAACTTCTGTACTGGTGACCCCTTTCAAATAGCAAGCCTCTAAGTGTGACTCCCCGCCCCATAAATTAAAACCACTTTTTTATATATTTAACATCATTATAAACGGTGGAGACAAAGCGGGGTTTGGGGTGGAGACTGACTGCTCACGACCCCCCCATGTAATAACCTTGTGACCCCCTGAAGGGTTCTGACCCCCAGTTTGAAAACCTCTGTCCTAGACTTTCATATGCGGGGGCCAAACAAAATATAAGTCACCAGAAAAATCAAAAGACCATTTAATGGTAAAGGAAATATGGAAAAGGAAAATCAGAAAAATTAAACTGAAAGTTAGAATGGAAGGAAAAGCTGAAGAGGGCATGAGGAAAAAGAAAGAGGTAATACATCAAAAGGATACTACTTCAACTTTGATTTCCCTCACACTGGTCAATTACATTATTGCAGATGCTCTAGACTGGCTATTGTTATGTGAAGTCATACTTCAGTTCTGCGAGTGGAGGGGAAGAGGGATCTCTGTTTATGATTAGTTTTAGATGTTTCAGTAACAAATACCGCTTTTCAAATGACCAGTCTTAGTTGATTTGTTAAAACACACTAAATGCATCCCAGAACTGTGACAGATTAACAGATGAGGAACAAGTAAGTGTGTAAGTGGGCAACTAGATCCACGAAAGGAAAGTAATAATGCCATATTCTTTATGTGTATTACTTAAAAGGGACACTGTGAAGGCTGGAAGGATCAAAGCTTCATTTTTGTTCTGTATAACAGTTTCTCTTAAGTCCTTCAATGCGTCTTCTAGACACAAGAACTCTATGAGTCCATACTTGCTCGGCAAAATCTTGTGCTGAGCCCTGATATCCACTTTCATTAAATAGTTAACCGAGAAGTATTTAGACTGTTGGAATGCCAATAAGCCCACTTAGAATCATGGGACAGAATAACATGCCCACAAACTGATAAGTACCTGAGCATAATGGGAACACACACACATTTCAGGTACAAAAACAAATTTAAGAAATTGAGTTTCAAAACTGAGAGAAGAAAGATTATGAAAAAAATTTAGTAAGGATTATAAAAAATATCTTACAGTGTCCTTTTTAACAGTGAAGAGAGTGAAGGTGAAAAATAACTTGTGATTAGCAACTATGACTAATAAAAGCAGCATGCTATATAAATTGAGGTTTTTACCTTCCAAATCGTCTGTAAAGGTAGACAAAAAAGGAAAAAAAAAAAAAAAAAGAAGAGAAAGGTTCACAAGTAAAACAGCTTTCCATGTAGCACGGCAGAACAGCAGAATTAATAATGGATTTCAAAGGCAGCCATCTTGGAATTCTGCCACCATTATTACTTTAGTTGTCACGGAAGTGGCAGAACAAGACAACCCTGGACTCCTGCAGTACTTCTGATCACACACACGTGATACTAGGCCAGTAATTCTTTGTTTTTAATGGCCGTTTGAGCACAATGTTCTTATGTCAGAACCTTCCTTCTTTGAGGGGTCTTCTATCAAGGCCATTGCCAAAAAACTCCATGCACCCGTGCTGCCTATTCATTCAGTAACTCCAAAATTACAGCAGTAGATTTTACTAGAGGTGCCTGTGCCTTCGATAAAGGAGACTGCACGAGAAGAGGCAACTGAATGAACTTGCGGGAATAGGAATAAGAAAACGAGGGAAACAAGAAGGTGGGAATTTGAAGATTCCCATATATTGTATTAGTTTCTGTGAGCATTTCAGGCTGCAAGTCTCATTCAGCAATGCAAGGGAAGGCACAACAATTCTAGAAACGTGCTCAAGCACATTTCCATTTCTGCCCATATCTTGACATTACAGTAAGTTATATGTATTGGTCAATCTACATACCTTCCAGCGAGACCTCTCTTCCGGTCTACATTGCTCAAACTTTTGGAGAACTTGTGTAAGGAATTGTTCTACCCCAAAACTCAACGTAGTTGGCAGTATCCGCTTTTCAAGTACAAAATTGAAAAAAAAATCCAGCAACACAGTAGCAGTGCTACATAGAATTGAAATCAACAACCAGGTGGTGAGTGTCCTCTGGTTACCTGCAATGCTCTTGGGCTCTATGATGGATGCAATATAGGATGAACCCATGGATATTTAGCATGCCATGAATTTTGGAAAATGCATTTATATCTAAGTTTCTCATTTTCCTAAGTCTACTCTGTTGCATATGTTTTGTCCATGCGCTGACCCGGCCTTCAGACCTTCTTTTGTTGATTCAGGGTGATGTGTTTTCTTTAAAATCCCCCAAAGTCAATAAAGTGGTTTGATGTGCTTGACACTTTTATTTTTAAAACTAACAGTGAGTATGTATGTGGGTCTGTTGGTTAGATTGTTTAAACTAATAAGCTAGGCCTGGTTTTCTAATGAAAGCAGAAGCAGCTACATGTGCAATTGCAAAAGGCTGTAACAAAACAAAGGAGAAATGCAGTCTCCTGGAAAAGTCAATTCAAGTTGTGTTTTGCAGCAGCAAAATTGTAGTTTGTTTTATTACGCCGCCCATTCTGGCTTTATTAGTTACACTAAAATTGCTGCCTGTCTTTCTGGCAGAGGTAGCTGCCTATGAATTACTTGATTGTAGCCAGGAAGTCCAGACCCAATCACTCCATTCCTCAGCTGCCAAAACTGGTTATTAGAGCACTACAGAAGTCTTACTGATTAAGGCTCACCCTCAGGCATGCGGAGAAGTGCAGGCCAATATGAGCTAGGCCTGTCTCCCTCCTGTCTGATCGCTCATTGCTATTGTGCCCAATGCCCCTCACTTTGCCCAACAACCTGAAAAACTTGCGATCTTCACTTGACTGGAGAGCTGTTTTACCCCATTCTAAGCAGCAGGGATTTCCCCAGCTGTTACTGGTTAATAGTAAAAGGGAGCAAATTCCAATATACAGTCTTTAACGTGAAGTACACTTTTCCCCAAATCCTAATTATGATTCAAAGTAGATTCTCTTTAAAGATTTTATGTTTATATTAGGCTATTTAAGAATCATTTTTAGCAGTAATCATTTTGCAAGATTGTCAGTTTTATCAACAGCTCAAGAAAAGGCCTTCAAAGGCCTCCAATGATCAACCAAATAGTCTCGTTCTAAATGTGCCTAGGTGTGATTTTATCATTTAACACACAACTGGGAACCCACATCATAATGCCTAATCCTCCTATTTAATCCATTTGTTACCGTTTTCTTCTTATAAGCTGTTATAACAATGAGCAGCTAAAAATATCAAGTTTCAAGACCAAATGTATTATGCCTCTGATCAGATGTGGAAATACTGGGGTGGGAGGGGAAGAGGTGTTTGTTGGGTTGTATTATTCTTATTATTTCCATCCTAAATTGACAGTCATTGCATGGCTGGCAATCAAAATATTTTCACACTCATGCACAGCCACCTTTAGCTTTTAAGGAATTCATGTTTTCTAAGAAACAGTCATTGATAAGTGAGCAAAAAAAAGAAGTCTATCATTTGATCAGGGCCACTCATCTCAGTTTTAGCTTTAAGTACCAGATATTGACTAATCTGCAAACACAATTTAAGTCTAGTGTCAGATAATCCTTCTGTGGAACATTGTTGTATTTTAGTATGAAACTACAGACAAAATCCCCACAGAAACAGATACATATTCCAAATATGTACTTACAGAAATAAATGGGCTAAAGGATTTCATATTACTACAATGCAAGTTACTGTTGACCAATATTCCTTGCATTCAGACAAATGACCGTAGTGGTACTATCGTAAGAAAGGACCCATTAAAGGAACAGTGTTTAGTAAACTGCATACCATTACATTTTTATCATTTGAACGTAAATCATTATAGAGTAAACATGAAAATTGCATTTAACTGCCGGGGGTGACTACAATTGTTACTACTGCAGGCTTACCTTGTTCCTCCTCTTCTAGATCATTCGATACTATATTGAAGAGAGTGTCCAAAGCGTAGCCAATTATTTCGGAATCTGAACTGTGAACAGAAGTAACACTTTTCTTTAATGACTTATTTCCACTTTTTTCGCTTTATATTATTTCCTTCCTAGTGCAGACAGACATATTAGCAAACAACCGTAGTACATGGAAAGGCTATGTTGTCACAGGGTTTTTTTTACATTGGAACACTTTGCAGATGTGGAACTGTGTAATCACTGTAGAGTTCAAAATCTTCTTCCCTATGTATGAAATAGACATACAATTGGGTGTCATTCCCCTTGGGTGTAATCACTTCAGAAATTAAGAGCCAGTTCAAAAATGCTCAGCAACGTAACTACCACCATGCCTTTCATTTCAGAAGCCATTCCATCTCTTCTGAGTATCTCCAAAAACTTCATTTCAAGATCAACTATACAAGTTGATCAGCATGAACTATCATTTGTTTGCTCTTTTTTCACTGCAGTTGTACTGAACCTGGATCACGTATCTAGACTAATTCCTTTAGCACATCAGTTAACAAAGACATCTCTTAAGAAATCAAGGTACTTCATGGAGATTTCAAGATCTTAAGAGTTTTTCACTTTAAGATTTTGTACTTAATGCTGTAAACAAATTTAGATTTAAAATAAAGGGACATCTTTCCAAGGCTGTAGATAATACAACACCATAAAGTTCCAGAAGCAGAAGTAATTTCACCAGGAACTTCGCTAGCCAGACTCTTTCCCCCACTTCAAAGTTATGAGACACTAATCCTCAGCCCTCTCCAAAACCCCATCAAACATCTGTCACTTTTGCAGTGTGCCTTGAAAGGCACCAAGTTCAGGCTATTTCAGACCTAAGTGGGGAGCAATGGGCGACCAGTACAGATCCCAGAGCAATGCTGTCACATGCTACCAGCAAGATGCCCTTCTCAACAAGCTTCAGTCTCTGAATGGTTTTATTAAGGTGCAGACCAATGTAGGGAGCATTGCAATAGTTTAATCTTGAGGAAACAAAATCATGGTTAACAGTAGCCAGGGACACATAAGAAAGGAAAGGCAGCAACATCCTAACCAGACACAGATGGTAAAAAGATCACTGAGTTACTGCTGTAATAGAATTGCCAAACAGTAGCGACAGGGTTTTAAATAACCCCTCTATTTATGGATCAAGTAATGAATGGTGGACATACTCTCCAGTTGCTTCTCCCAACCCACCGTCACCACCTCAGTCTTATCTGGATTAATCCTCATCAGCTCGCTTTCGCCCATGCCCTAATCTCAACTAGACATTGGCTGAGGTATTGAACTGCACTGTCCAAGTCAAATGAAATAGACATACAATTGGGTGTCAGCAGCTTACTGAAAACACTACATTTCCATGCTCTTCACTAATCCTTAAAATCCTTCACTAATCCTTTCTCCACAGATTGGAGAAAAGGGGTGACTGAATGGCACTCTGTAGTATCCCACATTTCAGACTTCTTCAGGAAGAGGAGCAAATTTAAATGATCTACTTAAGTAAAACTAAAGAAATTTTAAAAATCCAGTTTACTTTTCACCATTTATGGTTTACATTCTGTACTGCGTTCAGCTTCCAGAGTAAAAACAGAATAGCCAGTTCTGTTTTATTTGCAGCCAGTTGCCAATCAGCTTCACTTTCAGATTCTCAGATACGTGGGAGACCTTATATTGAGTGGTACAGCGGTGCCACTGTAAGATCCGTAGTTTAGACATAGCCTATAAGGAGACCATGGGAAGAGTGGAACAATATGTTTACTTGAAACACAGAAGAGGAACATTTCTGGGCTGGGATAAAGAAGTCTAGAAGCTGGAAGAAGCAACTCAGATCAGAGAAAAAGAAGATTGTACTTGGACAGGAGAAGTGCAGAAGAAATGCAACTCATCCAGTAACACATGACGATACAAACCAAGATGGCTTATTTTTCTACTAGGATCAACGTATGAAGCTACATACACCACTCACATAGCACTGTCTAGGTGGGAATAAAGTCAAGTGTCAAAGTGTGCTCAAGTGGAAAGATGCCTATGCACTGTAAATGATCACCTAGTTTACAAATCCCTCTTTTTCTTGGTTCTAATGTGAGAAGATGCTCTCCTGCCCACCACCCTCCTTACTTCTACGTGGGAATCCAAGCTCCTCGTGTGGGCAACGTACAAGCTGGATTATTTTATATTATATTATAAAATATTATACAACCCTTGTGATTATTTCTTACCCTAGCTCTGTGTGGAGATGCAGGGGGGTAGAAGACTACATTATTATATGCATCCAAGTGGAAGGGAAAGAGCAGCACATGATGGTGATGCCACGGTAGTGGATGAAACTACAAAGAGGAAGTTACTACACACAGTGCTGCCAAATGCTATAAGTAGATCAACTGGCGAGGCAGCTGTATATAAATAATTTATGTTTTTCCTTCTGACACATGAACAATTTCAGATGAATATCTTTTTTTCCCTTGACAGCAGCACTTTCAACACCAATAAGCCTTAATCTGTAGAAATGAACGCTGTTCCCTATAAAAAACATTGTACCAACCCACCAAATTATGTACACCAGTAAATAAGACTGACTGGTTCCATATTTAGTCCTCCTAATTACAAATTGTTAAATAATATCTTAACTTCCTTTTGCCCTAACACATTTGTTAATATTTATATACGTGATTCTTTAGTCTATTAATAGCATGACTTCTGATTTGTCAGTCGTCCAGACATGACTAACTTTACATATTTTAAAATTAGCAAGTTTCTGCTGTATTTACACACACTTCTGTATCGCCATTACTTTATCGCTATTATAATTTGCCATCCCTAAATTTCCTTGTTTCCTACTTCCTTATTTTATGTACATGTTTGTAAGCAGGTCCTGTAAGCAAAATTTAATCTGCCAGGAGAATTACTAATAAAATTTAGCATTCTGTACACATTAATTACAGGTCTGGTTTAGTTTTATTAAATATTATTTCAGGATGTAGAAAACTATTTGAGAAAACTGCCACTTAAGAGTTCATTTTTAGAAGTTAGAATGTGCTTACCGGTCTGTCTGGAGAACATTGATAAGATGTTCCATAGCCTGGAACCCCACCTCCAGGCGATATTTCTGTCCAGAAAGTAAAACATTAAAAGTAGTATTAAAAATGTTATTAGTAATATTGTGCAAACTGCAGACAACACTTTTAAACGGAATACCACAAAAGGCACTGTATACGTTCATGGCATAATAGAAAAAATACAACACACACCTTTGATAATGATTTGAGAGCACGTACAGCATCCCTTCGATCATCTAATAAAGTAGATGAAGCTACACGGTCACAGAGTTTCTGAATCTAAAACAAACAACAGATAGTTGCATCAAGCGAGATCCAGTAACAGTAATTCTATAGCAAATTCAAGATCCACCACAGCCAGCATCTCAGAAAACTAGCATGGGACAACTGACTATTTCCCTATTTCTTCTGTTCAGGTGGTAAATTAATTCACTGCGGAACAGAACACTTGGAAAACAGAATATAATGATTGAGATATAAAAAATCTAGACTGAGACATGGGTGAACTCAAAGTTCACCAAGGACCAAAGAACCAGTAGAGATTCCTAAGAGAACATTTAATTTTAGAAATTCTGCTGAACATGCCAGTTCTTTCTACCCCCCTGCACCTTTTAGAGAGAACAGCTTGTTTACTGTTCATCTGTATGTGAAGATTCAGTTAAAATTACTAACTCCCACCCATAGTGATCAGCATTTGGCCTTCCCTAAAGCCACACTCTGCACACAGTTTCTGATGTTCTGGATCTCAGCGCGCACATGCAGAGGCGTAGCCACAAGGTGATCTTTAGTTACAGAATACAGAAAGTTCTCCTTGGACTGTTGGCCTTGTCTGCGCAGTGACTTTTTGCACCAATGCAAATACAGTGTACAGAGCAAAGATTTTCACTACTGCAATCATATTAGTGTAGGCACACTTGTACAAAAAGCAACAAGCATAACCATGACCAACACAACTCTTGAAGTAAAGTTATTCCTATTGTATAAACACACTGGAGAGCTTAATTCTCCTTCAGTTAGACCTCTTGACACATGCAACTTTAGAGAAAGCCTCTTTGGTTATTTAACTCAAGAAGGAGCAGGACAATGGTAACCTCATCCCGTCCAGTGACATTATTGTTGGTACCTTTTAGTATCTAAAAACCGTCCTCCTTTTCAATCACACACTACATTACTTATCCCGAAATTACACTTTTTCCAGTTACATATGAACTAACCCTACCTTCACAGGACTTGTGCTCTGAGCATCCCTTAGGACTCTAAAGTTACTTGACCAAACTATATACAGCTTTAATATATAAAGAACAGGATTTATTAGGTTAGTGTTGTCCTCATACAGATCCAGAATGCATGTACCTGGCCATGTAGCCACAGAACCCTTGTAAGCAGTACTGGCTACAAGAGAGTACACAGACTTGACCCTCCTGCCCCGCATTCTATCCTGTAGCCACCCTTAATTCCCCCATTTAAACTCACTCTCTCGGAGCCACAGGATTGAAGCTACACAGAAGAGGGAAGGTCAGCAGGGCTTTGTGGAGAACAAGCATTACTGTGGTTCGTAAGCTCTTCCCTCTTGTATTTGTTTGCTTCACAAAGCCCCACTTTGACATTCCCCAGTAAGCGGGCTGAGGAACACTCCTAGCTGGATACTGATGGCAGCACTACTTCCCCAGAATCCAAGTCTCATCTCAATGCAATATCCAGAGAATAGCAATTCACGAAGGTGCCAATGAACGCCCTACATTGATTATACAGACCACTGATAAGCACCTGTGTGAAATACATGCCTCTAAAGCTGCCACTTTTGGCTGACCAGGTTCTTACACATTCAGAGACAGACTTTGGCTAGAGGAGGTTGAGTGTGAAGCCCTTTTCACAGTCATGGCAGACCAACATAGCAGCCATGTAAGCCTCAAATGCACAAAGGACAACTTTGTAGTCATTGAAAGTAAAGAACAAGATACCAGATCAAAACTTTTGTGCTGGATGGACCTTCGGAATTTAAACGGAATGTATATAATACATCTCTAATCTAAGTTGGTAAGGACTCAACTTCAGTAAAGTTAAAAAAAGGTACTTCTAAACTGTATGAAGACTGTCCAAACAGGGGCGTCACTATACTGGTTCAAATCCGTGACTAGACAAAGCCTCCCTGTGACGTTATGAGTGTAATATAAAATCTCACTGAAAGATGACAGGGCCAGAAAGAGTTAATTAACTCAGACTAACCTGACCCATGGGTGAACCTTAAGGACTGATAGGAAGATAAGTAAATAAATAGAGCTTTGAAATGCAAGTCTTTAATTCAAAGATTAAAAAAGGAATATTAACATTTGTAATGATACTTGAGTGAAATAGTATTATTGTCTATATGTCTCTTTGAAGGTTGTGATAACCTGTATCTGAACTGTTTAATGGATGAATTACCCTGTGCTAATAGCCAGGATGTTTGGAAGACAAGTTAAGCCTATTGTTTTCTCAGGCTGAAAAGGCTGCTGGAAATGTATAAGAACCCTGGGACACGATCCTACTTCATCTCAGATCTGATTTGGGTTTCAAGAGGGGGAAACCTTAAGCCACAAGTACTGAGATCCCCAGTCACTGACTGGAGTCACCCTGAATATGGACATTGGACTATAACCTATGGACTATTTCTAAAAGGACTTTTGGCAACTACAAGCTCACCTCTGCTATGCATCTGAACCTCAAGAATTGAATTCAAGTCTGT